>NC_057803.1:348113867-348389808 GCF_018294505.1 Triticum aestivum | reverse complement strand
TGGGCTCGGGGGGCCGGATCTGGGCCCGTCGGGCCCCGGCGGCGCGCGGGTCGGCGGTGGTGACGTGGCGGCGTGGGAGTGGCTGGCGGCGGTGTGTCCGGCGCGGTCCGGACGTGTCCGGCCACGTGGAGATGATATTTTTTAGGGTTCCAGACGAGGGAGATCCGGATTTCGGGGAAGGGGTCTATATATAGTCATAGAGGGAGCTAGGAGAGTCCAAATGAGGTGCGGTTTGCGGCCACGCGATCGTGATCGAACGCTCTAGATGATGGAGAGGGTTTTGGTGGGTTTTGGGCCAACTTGGAGGGGTGTTGGGCTGCAACAGACACGAAGCCTTTTCGGTCCCTCGGTTAACCGTTGGAGCATCAAACGAAGTCCAAATGGTACGAAACTTGACAGGCGGTCTACCGATAGTAAACCAAGGCCGCTTGGCAAGTCTCGGTCCAATCTGGAAATGTTTAATCCCCACACACGAAAGAAAGGTAGAAATGACCACCGGAGGAGAACGCAGTGCCAGAATGCAAAACGGACAACGGGGAAAATGCTTGAATGCATGAGATGAACACGTATGCAAATGCAATGCACATGATGACATGATATGATATGCATGACAACGACAACAACACACGGAGACAAAAACCCGAACCCGAGAAAATAAAATAACTTAACGCCGGAAACGGCAAGAGTTGGAGTACAAATTGGGAAAGTCATATCCGGGGTGTTACAGGCGTCAAGTTTAAGAAAGATCACTTACGCGGTGCCTGTGAAGCAGGGAAGATGACGAGGGCCAAACATCCCTCGAAGACAATCATGACAACCACTTGACCCTTCGAAATGCTCCACATGGATCTTTTCGGCCCCACTCATTACTCAACTCTTACTACTACTGCTTGTCTCTATGGCTTTGTCATTGTTGATTATTATTCTAGATATACTTGGGTGCACATAATCCTCTACAAGACTGAAGTGCAGGATGTCTTCAGACACTTCGCCAATCGAGCAATAAAGCACATCAGAAGTGACAATGGCACTGAATTCAAGAACACCTGCCTTGATACATGTCTTGATACCTTGGGCATCACACATGAATTCTCAGCCCCGTACACGCCACAGCAGAATGGCGTCGTCGAACGCAAGAACAGAACACTCATTGAGATGGCCCGAACGATGCTTGATGAATACAAGACTCCAAGAAAATTCTGGCCTGAAGCCATTGATACTGCATGCCATACAATCAATCGTGTTTATCTTCACAAGCTTCTGAACAAGACATCTTATGAGCTCCTTACTGGCAAGAAGCCAAATGTCAGTTACTTCAGAGTATTTGGTGCCAGGTGCTGGATCAAAGATCCACATCACACTTCAAAATTTGCACCAAAAGCACATGAGGGTTTTATGCTTGGATATGGAAAGGATTCACACTCCTACAGAGTCTTCAATCTCTTTCATTATAAAGTGGTTGAAACAGTGGATGTGCGGTTTGATGAGACTAATGGTTCACAAAGAGAGCACCTCCCAAATGTGCTAGATGAAGTTCCATCCAGCGAATCAATAAAGCTTATGGGAACCAGAGAAATCATACCCTCTGAAGCTCAACCTGAAGAGGAACTTATCATCTCCGCACCTGATCAACCTGAAGACAATGCTCAGCCTGAAGACAATTCCACTAACAATGACAATGATCAGCAAAAGCAAAACCTTCGCTCTGTACATCCTCGTGTTGCCAATGAAGTGCAGATTGAGAGAATAATTGACAACATCAATGCACCTGGTCCGCTCACTCGTTCAAGGGCAACTCAGCTAGCAAATTTCTGTGGGCACTTCACATTCGTCTCAATAACAGAACCCAAGAAAGTTGAAGAAGCCTTCATGGAACCTGAATGGATTCAAGCTATGCAAGAAGAGCTTCAACAGTTTGAGCTGAATAATGTATGGGAACTGGTTAAGCGTCCTGATCCTAGGAAGCACAATATAATAGGCACCAAATGGATATACCAAAACAAGCAAGACGAGCATGGTCAAGTTGTCAGAAACAAAGCTCGTCTCGTTGCTCAAGGATATACTCAAGTGGAAGCCATTGACTTTGATGAAACATTTGCTCATGTGGCTCGACTTGAAGCCATACGCATACTGCTGGCCTATGCAAATCATCATAACATACTTCTATATCAAATGGATGTGAAGAGCGCCTTTCTCAATGGCAAGATTGAAGAAGAAGTATATGTTGCACAACCGCCTGGCTTTGAAGATCCGAAACATCCTGACATGGTATACAAGCTCACCAAGGCACTGTATGGCCTCAAACAAGCCCCTCGGGCCTGGTATGATACACTCAAATACTTCCTGAAGAGCAAAGGCTTCATACCTGGTTCCCTAGACCCCACTCTCTTCACGAAGACATATGATGGTGAACTATTTGTGTGCCAAATATATGTGGATGACATTATCTTCGGCTGCACCAATCAGAAGTACAGTGAAGAGTTTGGATATATGATGCAAGAGCAATATCAGATGTTCATGATGGGAGAGCTGAAGTTCTTCCTCGGTCTTCAAATACGACAGCAACGCAACGACATCTTCATATCTCAAGAGAAGTATCTCAAAGATTGCCTGAAGAAGTTCGGTATGCAAGACTGCAAAGGCTTCACGACGCCAATGCCAGCCAAGCATCATCTGGGTCCTGACGACAATGGTAAAAAGTTCGATCAAAAGGTATACCGCTCCATGATTGGCTCTTTGCTTTATCTATGTGCATCTAGGCCAGATATTATGCTTAGTGTTTGCATGTGTGCTCGATTCCAAGCGACACCAAAGGAGTCGCATCACTTAGCTGTGAAGCGAATTCTTCGATATTTGGCTCACACCCCAACTCTAGGATTATGGTATCCAAAGGGCTCAGAGTTTGATTTGGTTGGATTCTCGGATGCTGATTATGCTGGTGACAAAGTGGATCGCAAGTCTACATCAGGCACATGTCACTTTCTGGGATGATCACTTGTATGTTGGTCTTCAAAGAAGCAGAACTGTGTATCTCTCTCCACTGCTGAATTTGAATACATTGCTGCTGGATCTTGCTGCACTCAGCTTCTGTGGATGAAGCAAACACTCAAGGACTATGGCATTCATCTGAAGCAAGTGCCACTCTACTGCGACAATGAAAGCGCCATCAAAATTGCCAACAACCCAGTTCAGCACTCGAAGACAAAGCACATTGAGATTCGTCATCACTTTCTCAGAGATCATGTTGTGAAGGAAGATATTGATATCATACACGTCAACACTGAAGAGCAATTGGCAGATATCTTCACCAAGCCCTTGGATGAGAAGAGATTTTGCAAGTTACGGTGTGAGCTAAATATCCTGGAATCCGCAAATGTCCTGTGATCAGGCACACATCCTAACACTTATGCATATTGATGACTTAGATGTGCAACACACGAAGTAAAGTATATCTTCAATCAATGAAGACATACATTCTAAGTGTGAATACATTAATGTGGAATTTGACTTCGGAGCGCCACGATAATTGTGCGCCCTATCTGGGTCTAATACTTCCTATACGGTGGGTAACGCCACCACCAAAATGTTCTGTTTGAAGTGTTTCACTCATGGCGTTACATTTGCTATGTCTTCACATTTGGTTTGGCTTCAATTTCAACATGTCTTCATGAATATCTTCACTATGTTGATTATATATATATATATATATATATACTATTGTTCTGTCCTCTACAGCATTCACTTATAGCTATGTTTTCTTGTTGAATGTTTTGAACTAAGTGAATGTGATCAGACCCTAACCTCTTTATGCTTTCTATCTCAAACTCTATCTCTCCAAATCATATGCATTCTATTGAAACTGTCGAATGTCTTCTCTGCATCCTTGTCAGCAGAAGATACAGAGACAACCATTAAGTCCGTTTTCAATGCTCATTCCTTCACCTGATACCCGGAGAAGTGGGAACGGCCACCCGACAATCCAGGCGTGCGTGGGACGTGGAACAACCCCCGATATGCTGCATGATGGCCACGTGTTCCTCAAATGTGAATCGCCAGGGGCACCTGTGTAATAACGCAGTGCCGCCCCTGTACCTATAAATACACACCTCATAGCAGTCATTATCTCTTCTTCCACTCTCCCACGAAACCTAGCGCCACCGCTAGCCCTCGACGACGCCGGCGACGAAGCGCTTCGCTGCCGCAACCTCTCCGACGTCGTCTTCATGCCGACCGCGGACATCGTCTTCTCCGCCGTCGCCGTAGGTGTCCTCCATCACCAAGTTAGGGCATGGACGATCGAACTGCTTGGCCTCCTCTTCCATTCCGTCTAGCAGTTCTTCGTGTGGTAAATAAAACCTCCTTTTTACGGCCCCTTTGATCCTATAGCTTTATCACTTTCTACCACAAGCAGTTTCTATTCACACAAGTTGGATCTCTTTCATACTGTATCTCATAACATGCCTAGTATATTCACTTATGCTTCACAAAGTAGTTAGATTCCTCACTTGTACTGATCCGTGGATTCGTACAAATCTGGAACCAACTCCTTATCTATGAGTGAATGTCTTCGCACGATGAGGTCAATGTCTTCTAAACTGATTTATCTTCAAAATCTTCTGAGAATGCATATGACCTCTTCCCCTTCCCTCGCACCTTAATGCTGTCACAGGTACATGTCCGTGGGAGAATCCCTTGGTTCTCATAGTCTACATTCATTTGCAAAATTCTTACAGTATCACATAAATTCTCCTGAAGCCAGTTCCTGTTTGTCCAGCAAGCGAAAACCTTTGAAGCCTTTGAACATATTGAAGCCTTTCAGTTTAAAATTCATGGCTTCAGAAAAATTAACAAGGAAGGGTGGCAGAAAGCGTCGAGGAGAAACGTCAAGAGATCTGCCCGATGACCTCTTAGAGCTGTACAAGACAGATCCTGAAGAGGATTACAATCAGCGCAAGACGCGAATCCAATGGATTCGACGCTATTGGGCAGAACAGTGGTTCAAGTACAGATTTGTGACCAAGGAATATGCTGAAAAGAATGCCATCAAGCGACCATGGGGAGACATCCTCTACAAAAATCTTTAACCCAGGACCAGAGATGAAGCCATTGAACAAGGCTTCTAACCCTGCATGGTCCGCGAACCATAGCCTGCGGATGCTGAACCATCGTCCCTGCTATGGTGTCATGACGACAATCTGTTTAAGCGCAACTTCCAGTTTGCCCAGAACTCAGCGAAGCAGAACAAGAAGACTTTGGGTTTAGATTTCAACCCTGGTCCCTCTGCTCCCCTAGCCGATGGAACTCGCGAAGCTGAACCCAATCTTCTTGGGCCCTTCTACAATCTTGAAGGTCTCATCACTCACATCGTGGTTCAAGGGACAGCCATGAATGAGCCTGCAAATGACGCTGAATCAGATGAAGCACCTGCAGCGCCGAAGCCAACAAAGCTGAAGCAGCCAAAAGCTTCAAAGCCGGCCTCTGCACCAAAAATCTCACGGGCGAAGCCACTGGCAACTGCACCTCCTGAAGACAGTGTGCAGTCTGAAGATTTGTCACGCATCTCCAAGCCCCAGAACGTCAAGATGCCTCTGCCACACACCGGCCAAGAGCTAACAGCTGCTGCCATTCTGCGCAATGATGCCATTGATCTGTCAAGTGATGAAGATATTGCAGATGACGCTCTTGAGCAACTCATCAAGAGCAAAGAAGAAGCAGAAATCTTCAATGATCTGCCTCTCTTTGACGTGACAATCATCCACAACTTCATTGATGAGTGGTTTGACATGCCAAACATCAGCTTCGAAGATCTGCAGCTACCCATTGGCCTTAGTGTCGCCTTCCATGGCGCCATTGCTTCAGAGCTAGCCCTCGCTCAGCGCATCGTCGAACTGAAGCAAAAGATTGACTATGAAAAGGCTTAGTTCAAGAAGCATATGGCCAAGCTCAGCGTGCAAGAGGTGAAAAACTTCAAGATTATGCTGCACGAGCTCAAAGAAGCCTTTCTCAAGAAACACACAGAAGCTCAGGGTTCTCGGGAGCGTATGAAGAGCCTGGCTGACAAGTGTGTGCAAGGCTACAACGAAGCTGAGAAGCGCAAGGCCCTTGGGCGTCCGGGCATTGATCCCATGATGGCTGCTAAGCAGAAGAAGAAGCCCATTGTGACCGAACCTCTCGCACCAAGGCAGGAAGCAGATCCCATTGTCTTCCCAACTAGAATGACTGGTTCGAAGCCGAAAGCCCGGTCAACCGCTTCAGAGCTGAAGAAGACGAGGACTGCTGAGGCTGAAGCCAGGAAGAGGAAACATCCTGAAGCCTCTCCTACTGCCCCCTCCAAGAAGAAGAGGAAGACCAAGAAAGAACGGGCTGCTCCCACAGAGCCTTTGATTGTTGAACCCATTTCCATGGTTCGTCCTGAAGCTGAACGCCAACTGATAATCCATGAGCCTGCTTTCACAGAGGCTCATGAAGCTGAAGACTTTCCAGCAGCTGATCCCATCGCTGTTGAAGACATTGGTCACCATGACCATGTAGAAGATGGTGCAGTCCTTCCTCAGCTCGAGCACAGCGAAATCATCAGCATTGGTCGTCCTCTGACGCCAATTGCTCAGGATGCTTCATGGGCTGATCGCCCACAAGAGGAAGAAGACTTTGAGGCCCAGCCAACTCTAACTACACAGGCGTCGCCTACGTTGCGCAGGCTTCGCAAAGGACCAAGGCCTCCAGTCTCTGTGTCTGAAGCTGAAACTGCTAAAGACATTCCGGCTGCATCAGCCGATCAAGAAGTCCCACAAGCTGCTACTCCCCTGTCCCACCAAGAAGCGGTTCTCGAGGAGAACGTGATTGTGACCGACCCTCCAGCTCGTCAAGTGGAGGTTGAAAATCTTGAGGCTGCCACCACCAACACCACTGAAGCCACTGACGCTGTCATGGCTGAAGCTAATGTGGAGCCTTCACCAACCAAAACCAGAAGTCAGCGAAGCCACTGCTCCCACTGCTTCTGTTCCTGCACCTGCTGCCGGTCCTCAGTTCGACTATCATGTTGAGCACAAGCCTCAGGTACAGAATCCAATCCCAAGATTGCCCAGGTTCCCAGGTCCTGCATCAGCACCTGGATCCTTCAATATCAATGGCTTCAGAGCAGACAACACATTCTTCAATAGCTCCAGGAAGCCCTACTCAAGGGAAAGAATATCATCTGATCGGTTCTGGAGCTATCTGCAGTGAAGCTATTACTCCTGCATTCTATACAATCAAGGTCGAATCTTCCCACACAAGCGTCTTGACATTGAAGCAATAGCTGGTCTGCCATGTCTGGAAGAAGCTTTGGATTGCTTCAAGGAGGTTGGGTTGCTGCCGTTCGTCACTGACCAAGAGCATTGGAATGAAGAGTTACTGCTCCAATTCTATGCCACACTTCACATCCGCGGGTACAACAGAGATCCGAAGACTTGGCCCTGGAGTGGATGACAGGAAACGTTCATCACGAAGCCAAAGCCTTTGACATCATTGAGCTCACTAGTCTACCCACTCCCGGCGATCTCTACGAATCTGGCTGTCAACTTCACAGTGAAGCTGTGGAGAGCATCTTTCAGAAGCCTGAACCTAACATGAGTCAGATGCTCAGTATGATGAAGCCATTACCCCAAGATGCAGCATATCCCAAAGAGTTCTTTGTTGAAGACCAAGAGTATCTGCCAAGGACTATTTATCACATCATAAGGCGAACTCTCAGGCCCATCAAAGGGCACTCTCCACATGCCAAGCTGGAAGGTGCAATGAAGACTTTGGTCTTCTATATTCTTCATGGAAAATGCTTCAATGCACATGACTTCTTCATTCGCCAACTTGCTGCATCAGGCTCTGATCTGTTTGGCTTGAAGTTCTACGCCCCAAGGGTAATGCGGCTGATCAAACTTCACTCCACTATCTCATATCAGCCATCTGCTCGCAATCATCGGATTTTTCTGCCTGATGTGGATATGTCTATTGAAGCCATCTATCCTGAGCCTGCCAAGGAACCTCTAAGTCTTCAAAATGCAGAGCATCAAAGTTTTTCTCAGAACATTGAAGGAGTTGAAGCAGTCACTCATGTGTATCCTTTGGCTGGCACTACACGTGCACTGCATCCTGCTCTCACGGAAGCCACTGACAGTACAACAGCCCCACGACCCAAGAAGCGCACTCGTGTTCTCAATGACCGAGAGCTTCTTGTGGCTCTTCATCAGAAACATGATAGGCATCATGACTGGCTGAAGTGTCAAATGAAAAGCCTCTTGGTGGATGTTAATCACATTCGCAATCTTGCCACCAAGAATGCCTTTGTTGCCCATGAAACCTCTCGACGCACATGGAAAGGGCTGACGCTGATGTGTTCTGAAGATGATCTTCAAGAGGATGGCTTCTCTGAGCGCTTCAAGTTTGACTCCACACCTCCTCGAAGGGCAGTGCTGCGACGAACTCCATCTCTTGAAGACTCTGAGTTTTCTTCCTCTACTGCAACTATGAATGCCAGAGTGATCAAGGATGAAGACGATGCTACTTCACCGCCACCTCCTTCCGCATGCTTCGACACTGCTCCAAGCTCTTCTGCACCGTCGAACACCACCGACGACCCTGCTGCTTCACCTACTCTTCATGGGAACGAGTAGATGCTCTATGTCTTCAAACCTTTTTGGTCGTTATTGACAAAAGGGGAAGAAGCATATGAGTTTGATAGTCTTCAAGCGGGTCCATATGGGCGGGTGCTTCATATTTTTGCTTCGTGTTTACAACTCTCGTTTTGATACATTTGGTTCTCTGAGTTGTAACACTTAAACTCGATGGTCGTCTGCTACTTATTTGCCACTTTGTGATGCGATGATAAATTCCGCATGTGCGACGATAAATTCTGCACTTAGATCATTTTGCAGACGTCCATTTTCCATTATGCATGTCATTATCTTCACATACCTTCACATGCATAGTGGATTGTCATCATAAGTTGAAGAGGATCTCCAGAAGCACAACCTGCCATGTGTATTTGCATTCCAAAAGCAAATTACTTATATGCACATCTTCAGGGGGAGCCCTTGCAACTAATGAAGACAATTCCTTATCCTTTACAATTTCACATATTATATTCCCCGTTGAAAACTTCAACTAGTTTGTCATCAATCACCAAAAAGGGGGAGATTGTAAGTGCATCTAGTGCCACCCCTAGTTGGTTTTGGAGTATTGACGACAAACCTAGTTGAGGGACTAATGTGTTTGTGAGAATTGCAGGATAACATAGGAAGAAGTCCCTCATTGATTCGGTTTTCCTACCAGAGATGACCCCTAAAAATGTATGACGACATTGAAGTCAAAGGTGGTATATGAAGACATTCACATTGAAGACTATGACAAGAGAAGACATCGCATGAAGCCTATGGAGCTCGAAAACTTAGATCTTTCGTAGTTCTTATTATTCTTTGTTGAGTCATAGGAACCACCATACTGTTAAGTGGGGTCCAAGAGAACCAGTCAGAATGACTGAAGTGATGCTTAACTAAAACCTATGTCTTTGAGTGAAGACTATGAGAGCGAATCTTGTCCAGAGTCGGACAAGTCAGCTTTGCTTGTAGCCCAAGTAAACTTGCCGTGTGAGTTTGAAATCTGACCGTTGGAACATGTGTCAGTTCCTTAGTGACCCAGGGTCATTTCAGACAAATCAGGTCGGGTTGCCTAGTGGCTATAAATAGCCCACCCCCTACAACCATAAATGGTTGGCTGCTCAGAGTTAGTGTACGGCTTTTGTCGTTTGAGAGCAACCCACCTCGAAGCCTTTGAGAGAGAATTCCTTGCGAGGATAAAGCCCTAACCACCCAGAGCCAAAGAGAATTAGGCATCACTTAGGTCTTCTTGTCTGTGTGATCTGAAGACTTATTACACTTGAGGACTGTGAATCCTCCAACCGGTTAGGTGTCGCGTTCTGAGCATCCAAGAGACATTGTGGATCGCCGATGAACGAAGTCTGTGAAGACTTACTAGAGTGTCTTCTTGTCTACCTTGAAGACTTACTAGAGTGATTGGGCGAGGTCTGTGTGACCTTAGCTCAAGGGGAATACGGTGAGGACTGGGTGTCCTGAGCTGCGTGTTCAGGACTGGGTGTCCGGGACTGTGTGTCCTCAGGTTTAAATACCTAGCCGCCCTAACCAGACGTACAGTTGTCATAGCAACTGGAACTGGTCCAACAAATCATTGTCTTCAACTTGTCACTGGTTTCATCCTTTCCTTCCCTTTACTTACTGTTGGTCCTTGTGAAGTCATTGTATGATTGCACTATCTTTTATCTTCACTGAGTGACTGCGTGTTCTGTTTGGCTTCATAATATCTTCCTACCTGATCCTTATTACATTGCTGCTATTAGTCATTGTGCTTTCACTCCATTGAATACTTGACTATGGTTTGCCTAGTGTAGTCTACCTTCCGCTGCATGGTAATAGGTTTATTTCTATCGTTTGTCTTCATAACTTCCACGTTTTGAAGACTTTCATAAAAATCGCCTATTCACCCCCTCTAGTCGATATAACGCACTTTCAGTTCTCGTGAGCGCATGAAGAGCCTGGCTGACAAGTGTGTGCAAGGCTACAACGAGGCTGAGAAGCGCAAGGCCCTTGGGCGTCCGGGCATTGATCCCAGGATGGCTGCTAAGAATAAGAAGAAGCCCACTATGGCCGAACCCAACGTACCAAGGCAGGAAGCAGATCCCATTATCTTCCCAACTAGCATGACTAGCTCGAAGCCAAAAGCCAGGTCTACCGCTTCAGAACTAAAGAAGACGAGGACTGCTGAGGCTGAAGCCAGAAAGAGGAAATACCCTGAAGCCTCTGATGGTGCTCCCTCCAAGAAGAAGCGGAAGACCAAGAAGGAACGGGCTGCTCCCAAAGAGCCCTTAATTGTTGAACCTATCTCCATGGTTCGCCCTGACGCTGAACGTCAAGAGCGCCAACTGACTGTCCATGAGTCTGCTTCCAGAGAGGCTTATGAAGCTGAAGACATTCCAGCAGCTAATCCCACCGCTGTTGAAGACATTGGTGACCATGACAATGTTGAAGATAATGTAGTCCTTCCTCAGATCGAGCACCAACAGGTATCATCGCCTGTGCTTACGCACAGCGAACTCATCAGCATTGGTCGTCCCTTGACGCCAATCGCTCAGGATACAACATGGGCTGATCACCCATAGCAACCACAAGTCACACCACCCCGGCAAGAAGAAGAAGATGACTTTGAGGCCCAGCCAACGCCATCTCCAAAAGCGTCGCCAGCATTCCGCAGGCTTCGCAAAGGATCAAGGTCTCAAGTCCCTACTTCCAGCATTCCAGAAGGAGAAGTGCCTCACCAATCTGTTGCACGTCAAGTGTTTCCAGATGCCACTCCTACTATGACTGAATCCGAAGCCAAACTAGCTGAAGATGTTCCGGCTGCATCAGCCAATGAAGAAGAAACCCCAAGTGTTGCTACACCCCTGTCTCACCAAGAAGCTGTTCTCGAGGAGAACGTGACTGTGACCGACCCTCCAGCTCATCAAGTGGAGGTTGAGAATCTTGAGGCTGCCACCACCAAAACAAATGAAGCCAATGACGTTGTCATGGCTGAAGCAAATGTGGAGTCTGCACCAACCAATGAGCCAGAAGTCAGTGAAGCAAATGATGCTACTGCTCCTATTCCTGCGCCTGCTGCTGGTCCTCAGTTTGACTATCATGTTGAGCATAGGCCTCAGGTACAGAAGCCAATTCCAAGGTTGCCCAGGTTTCCAGGTCCTGCATCAGCACCTGGACCCTTCAATGTCAACGGCTTCAAAGCAGACAACACTTTCTTCAACAACTCCAAGAACCCCTACTCAAGGGAACGAATATCTTCTGATCGGTTCTGGAGCTATCCACAGCGAAGCTATAACTCCTGCATTCTGTACAATCAAGGTCGCATCTTCCCACATAAGCGTCTTGACACCGAAGCAATAGCTGGTCTGCCCTGTCTGGAAGAAGCTCTGGATTGCTTCAAAGAGGTTGGACTGTTGCCTTTTGTCACCGACCAAGAGCACTGAAACGAAGAGTTGCTGCTCCAATTTTATGCCACACTTCACATACGTGGCTACAACAGAGATCTGAAGACTTGGGTCCTGGAGTGGATGACAAGAAATGTTCATCACGAAGCCAAAGCCTTTGATATCATTGAGCTCACTGGTCTGCCCACTCCTGGAGATCTCTATGAACCTGGCTGTCGGTTTCACAGTGAAGCTATGGAGAACATCTTTCAGAAGCCTGAACCGAACATGAGTCAGATGCTCAGTATGATGAAGCCCTTGCCACAAGATGCTGCATATCCTAAGGAGTTCTTTGTTGAAGACCTTGAGTATCTGCCAAGGACTATCTATCACATCATAAGGCGAACTCTCTGGCCCATCAAAGGGCATTCTCCACATGCCAAGCTGGAAGGTGCAATGAAGACTTTGGTCTTCTATATTCTTCATGGCAAATGCTTCAATGCACAAGACTACTTCATCCGCCAACTTGCTGCATCAGGCTCTGATCTTTTTGGCTTGAAGTTCTACGCTCCATGGATAATGCGGCTGATTAAACTCCACTCCGCTATCTCATATCAGCCATCTGCTCGCAATCATCGGATCTTTCTGCCTGATGTGGATATGTCCGTTGAAGCCATTTATCCTGAGCCTGCCAAGGAGCCTCTTAGTCTTCAGAATGCGGAGCATCAAAGTTTCTCTCAGAACATTGAAGGAGTTGAAGCAGTCACTCGTGTTTATCCTCTGGCTGGAACTACACGTGCACCTCTTCGTGCCCTTACTGAAGCCACCGAAAGCACTATTGCCCAACGACCCAAGAAGCGATCTCGTGTTCTCAATGACCGAGAGCTTCTGGTGGCTCTTCATCAGAAACAGGATAGGCATCATGACTGGCTGAAGCGCCAAATGCAAAGCCTCTTGGTGGATGTTAACCGCATTCACAATCTTTCCACCAAGAATGCCTTTGTTGCCCATGAAACCTCTTGATGCAAATGGAAAGTGCTAACGCTTATGTGCTTTGAAGATGATCTTCAAGAGGATGGCTTCTCTGAACGCTTCAAGTTTAACTCCAAACCTCCCCGAAGGGCAGTGCTACGACGAACTCCATCTCTTGAAGACTCTGAGTTCTCTTCCTCTGAGGAAACTGTGGATGCCCGAGTGATCGAGGACGAAGACGATGCTACTTCACCGCCCCCTCCTTCAGCATGCTTCGACACTGCTCCAAGTTCTTCTGCACCGCCGAACACCACCGACGACCCTGCTGCTTCACCTACTCTTCATGGGAACGAGTAGATGCTCTATGTCTTCAAACCTTTTTGGTCCTTACTGACAAAAGGGGGAGAAGCATATGAGTTTGATAGTCTTCAAGCGGGTCCATATGGGCGGTTACTTTATATTTTTCCTAGTGTTTACAACTCTCGTTTTGATACATTTGGTTCTTTGAGTTGTAACACTTAAACTCGATGTCGTCTGCTACTTATTTGCTACTTTGTGATGCGATGATAAATTCCGCACGTGCCACGATAAATTCCGCACTTAGATCATTTTGTAGACGTCCATTTTCCATTATGCATGTCATTATCTTCACATACCTTCACATGCATAATGAATTGTCATCATAAGTTGAAGAGGATCTCCACAAGTACAACCTGCCATGTCCATTTGCATTCCAAAAGCAAATTACTCATATGCACATCTTCAAGGGGAGCCATTGCAACTTATGAATACAATTCCTTATCCTTTACAATTTCACATTATATTCTCCGTTGAAAACTTCAACTAGTTTGTCATCAATCACCAAAAAGGGGGAGATTGTAAGTGCATCTAGTGCCACCCCTAGTTGGTTTGGAGTATTGATGACAAACCTAGTTGAGGGACTAATGTGTTTGTGAGAATTGCAGGATAACACAGGTAGAAGTCCCTCATTGATTCGGTTTTCCTACCAGAGATGACCCCTAAAAATGTATGAAGACATTGATGTCAAAGGTGGTATGTGAAGATATTCACATTGAAGACTATGACAAGAGAAGACATCGCATGAAGCCTATGGAGCTCGAAGACTTAGATCTTTCATAGTTCTTTTTCTTCTTTGTTGAGTCATAGGAACCACCGTACTGTTAAGTGGGGTCCAAGAGAACCAGTCAGAATGACTGACGTGATGCTTAACCAAAACCTATGTCTTCGAGTGAAGACTATGAGAGCGAATCTTGTCCAGAGTCAGACAAGTCAGCTTTGCTTGTAGCCCAAGTAAAGTTGCCGTGTGTGTTTGAAATCTGACCCTTGGAACACATGTCAGTTCCTTAGTGACCCAGGGTCATTTCGGACAAATCAGGTCGGGTTGCCTACTGGCTATAAATAGCCCACCCCCTACAACCATAAACGGTTGGCTGCTCAGAGTTAGAGTACGGCTTTTGTCGTTTGAGAGCAACCTAGCTCGAAGCCTTTGAGAGAGAATTCCTTGCAAGGATAAAGCCCTAACCACCCAGAGCCAAAGAGTGTTAGGCATCATGTAAGTCTTCCTGTCTGTGTGATCTGAAGACTTATTACACTTGAGGACTATGAATCCTCCATCCGGCTAGGCGTCGCGTTCTGAGCATCCAAGAGTCATTGTGGATCGCCGGTGAACGAAGTCTGTGAAGGTTTGGGAGTCTACCTTGAAGACTTACCAGAGTGATTGGGCGAGGTCTGTGTGACCTTAGCTCAAGGGGAATACGGTGAGGAATGGGTGTCCTGAGCTGCGTGTCCAGGACTGGGTGTCCTCAGGTTTAAATACCTAGCCGCCCTAACCAGACATACAGTTGTCACAGCAACTGGAACTGGTCTAACAAATCATTGTCTTCAACGAGTCACTGGTTTCATCCTTCCTTTCCCTTTACTTACTGTTGGTCCTTGTGAAGTCATTGTATGATTGCACTATCTTTTGTCTTCACTGAGTGACTGCATGTTCTGTTTGGCTTCATAATATCTTCCTACCTGATCCTAACTACCTAGCTGCTCTAGGTCATTGTGCTTTCAGTTCATTGAATACTTGACTATGGTTTGCCTAGTGTAGTCTACGTTCGCTGCGTGGTAATAGGTCTATTTCTATCGTTTGTCTTTGAAACTTCCACGTTTTGAAGACTTTCATAAAAATCGCCTATTCACCCCCTCTAGTCGATATAACGCACTTTCAGCAACTCCATCATCTGCAGCTAGACCCCGACAGAGCAATTTGTCGAGGGATGCTTGACATGGACGTCATCGCTTCCTCCAGCTGGACCCCGGCAGGCTTGCTTTTGGACTCCGGATTCGTCTTCCCTGCCGTTGTCCCCACGAGGCCGCGTCCCTCTGGTCCTAGTGGGGGTCACCAGGGCATCGCGTAGCCGCTCTCCCTGTCTCCGACCTCTTCTTCCTTGCCGGGGAGGCGCCCTCCTGATCTTGTCAGGCTGCGTCCCGCTGGTCCCAACGGGGTCAGGCTGGGCTTTTTCCCAGGCACTCATTTTGTCCTCTTTCCTTCTCAACACAACTCCTAGGAGGAGAGGGACAAGAAAGGCATTATGGGGCACTTATCTTTTTTCAAATCAAAAGATGTAGGCACTTGAATTTTTAATTGAAATCATGCAATCCTTCATCCATGTTAGTACTTCATACGATCTATACTTGTTTGTTCACGTAAGTTTGGAAAAAGTGCTTGACGGACGTTTGTGTATATATTTAAACATACTAAAGGACGAACCTTCAATACTCCTTAGTAAACGAAACTTTCTGGCAAGACAGCTTTGCCGGCCCTCGGTGCTCCTGCTACTAAAACCATGTTTAAGGAGCTCCAAAATGGGTTAGTGAGCGCGAACACAGGCCAACCCCCACCCCCATATGTAGCTACAACTAAACTTGTCGAGTGGACTCGAGTCAAGGGTAGGAGCGCAAATGGCAAATGCGGCTAGGTTTCCCTATGTGCAAGCTCCTCATACTTAAGTATAACATGGAAAAATAGGATGCAACGGAGTGTACTTATCTCTCTTTGCTGTTCTTCTTATCGTTTTAGATAAGGAGAGGTTGTCGGGGATCAATTGTAACACCCCGAGACCGATGTGCCAGGTGTCGTCCAGTTATTCGCTGTTGTTGCCTTGTCATTGCTTGCGTGTCATGCATTGCATATCATGTCATCATGTGAATTTCATTTGCATACATGTTTGTCTCATGCATCCGAGCATTTTTTCCCGTTGTCCGTTTTGCAATCCGGCGCTCCGTTCTCCTCCGGTGGTCATTTCTACCTTCTTCTCGTGTGTGGGGATTAAACATTTCCAAGTTGGACCGAAACTTGTCAAGCGGCCTTGGTTTACTACCGGTAGACCGCCTGTCAAGTTTCGTACCATTTGGACTTCGTTTGATGCTCCAATGGTTAACCGAGGGACCGAAAAGGCCTCATGTGTGTTGCAGCCTAACTCCCTTCCATTTTTGCCCAAAACCCACCTAAACCCTCTCCATCATCTAGAGCGTTCGATCACGATCGCGTGACCGAAAACCACACCTCATTTGGACTCTCCTAGCTCCCTCTACCTATAAATATGTGCCCCTCCCCGAAATTTCAGATCATTCCGCGGATGAACCCTAGCCAACTCCCTCCTCGCGCCGCCGGACACGTCCATCCCGCACCGGACATGTCCGCCAGACGCGTCACCCCGGCGAATCAGAGTGCGCCACATCGCCGCGCTGCTCCTCTCCTCCAACTAGGCCACGCCACCTCAGCCTCCCTCTATAGCGCGCCTGCCGCGGCCCGCGAAGCCAAGGCGGGGCCCGCCCGGCCCGGACCGCCAGCGTCGCCGCCCCGAAGTGCCCACGCCTCCATCGCCGGCGCAGCCGCCTGCCGCTGCCACCGCAAGCTCCGGCCGCTGCCTCTGCCTTGCTCCGCCACCGCGCCGCCTTCTCCACCGTCGCCGGCCGCCGTTGCGCCTCGCCGCGCCGCCGACCTCGGCCTCCATGCACGCGCCACCGCGGAGCATCTCGCCGGCGTCGGCGCCGAGCCCTTCGCTGGCGCCCCGCTCTCCTGGTCCGGCCCGAACCTCCTTCGGCTTCCTCCCCGTCCTCGAACTCCGGCGAACTTCCTCCTCCGGCCAACCTCGATCTGCGTGCCGCCAGATCTGGATCTGAAAATATCTCAAGGTTGACTTTCTACTCCCGAAACCCTAATATTTCGCTCCTGTTCATCGCATCGTAACTTTGCATCCGTAGCTCCGATTCATGCATATAGCATATCAAAATGTTCGTCTCAGAGAGTACATCATTTCATCTCAGTGCATCATTTTCATTTGAGTTCATCTTGATGCCCGAAATGCTGTTACAAGCTTGCAAAGGGAGGCACTTGGTAATGCTAATTTCAAGGACTTAGCATTTCCACTAAGTCCTTGGACTGTTTATCTCATTTGGCCATATGTTCATGTTGTTTTCCTAGTGATCCGTGCCTCTTTTGAGGAGCATCAGTAAGGATGATTTGTTAATCTTGTAGTGCTCTATCCATCCATGCCTTTGTTTGCAATTATGGAGCACCCTAGCTTGAGTCAATCGAGCTCTACTTTTGTCATTTCGTGAATCTGGGCAGATTGTCTACTTGTTAGCGATTTTGCCGATGATGTTATAGTTGATCCGTGCATGCTATGCTATTGTTCTTGCCATGTCTAGCTTGTATTTTGTGTATTCTTGATGGGTGTATGCTTATATTATCATGACTTGCTCTGTAGTGAGTGCATCGAGCTCGTAAACATGCCTACTTGATATCTGTTTCAGCATGCTCCAGTTTTCACTAAGTCTGTGATCTGATTATGTTTTTGCCATGTTCACATGCTTGCAATTGTATTTTCTGATCCCTTTTGGCTCAAGGTCACTAAGGGATTTTTGTTAAGCTCTTTGAGTAGCTCCATGCCATGCTTTACTTTGCCATGTTCAGGTCCTGTAACATATAGTTTTCATGCTCCAAAGAGTGCTATCTGATCTGAAATTCCAGACAAGTGTTAATTTCACTAAGTCTGAAATCTGTTTACCAAATGCAGTTTTGCCATGCTTGTTTGAACCTGTTAATGGATCAATTGGCCGTAGCTCAGTGTTAGTATTTTGTTAAGCTTCATGAATGGATTCCTGTCATGTATTTTGATGCCATGTTTGAGTGCTGTAGCATGTTCATCTCGTTGCATTTAGATGGCTACTTGCTGTATATCGCAGACCGGTGCCATATTTGTTTTGCTTGCCATTCCCAAACCGTAACTCCGATTCCGGTGATCTTTATATCGTTTTCAAGCAATTTCATCTCATATTTCTAGTGGCACACTTGGATTTCCATGTTGAGGCCAGGTTCATGCATTCCCTTGCAAATCATGCATATGCATCGCATACCGCATCTCGCATATCATACCATGTTCATGTGTTGGTTGTTTACTATGTTGTGTGCTTCTTTCGGGTGTTTGCTTCTTCGGGTTGGTTCCGGTAACATCGCGTTTGTGAGGACCCGTTCGTCTATGTCCGTTTGTCTTCTTCATGGACTCGTTCGTCTTCCTTGCGGGATTTCAGGCAAGATGACCATACCCTCGAAATCACTTCAATCTTTGCTTGCTAGTTGCTCGCTCTTTTGCTATGCCTATGCTGCGATACCGACCACTTGCTTATCATGCCTCCCATATTGTTGAACCAAGCCTCTAACCCACCTTGTCCTAGCAAACCGTTGTTTGTCTATGTTACCGCTTTGCTCAGCCCCTCTTATAGCGTTGTTAGTTGTAGGTGAAGATTGAAGTTTGTTCCTTGTTGGAACATGGAGATGTTGTTCCTTGTTGGAACATGTTTACTTGTTGGGATATCACAATATTTCTTATTTAATTAATGCATCTATATATTTGGTAAAGGGTGGAAGGCTCGGCCTTATGCCTGGTGTTTTGTTCCACTCTTGCCGCCCTAGTTTCCGTCATATCGGTGTTATGTTCCCGGATTTTGCGTTACTTACGCGGTTGGGTTATAATGGGAACCCCTTGACAGTTTGCCTTGAATAAAACTCCTCCAGCAAGGCCCAACATTGATTTTACCATTCACCACCTAGCCTTTTCTTTCCCTTGGGTTCTGCAGACTCAAGGGTCATATTTATTTTAACCCCCCCGGGCCAGTGCTCCTTTGAGTGTTGGTCCAACCGAGCGATGTCCGAGGCTACTAGGGGCAACTCTGGGCTGGCTTACCCGATGTCTTGCTCATCCGGTGTGCCCTGAGAACGAGATATGTGCAGCTCCTATCGGGATTAGTCGGCACATCTGGGTGGTTTTGCTGGTCTTGTTTTACCATTGTCAAGATGTCTTGTAACCGGGATTCCAAGTCTGATCGGGTCTTCCCGCTAGAAGGAATATCCTTCGTTGACCGTGAGAGCTTGCGATGGGCTAAGTTGGGACACCCCTGCAGGGATTTGAACTTTAGAAAGCCATGCCCGCGGTTATGGGCAGATGGGAATTGTTAATGTCCGGTTGTAGAAAACCTGAAGTTGACCTTAATTAAAATACATCAACCGCGTGTGTAACCGTGATGCTCTCTTCTCGGCGGAGTCCGGGAAGTGAACACGGTGTTGGAGTAATGCTTGACGTAGGTAGTTCTAGGATCACTTCTTGATCATAGTTCTTGACCGTGCTTTGCCTTCTCTTCTCGCTCTCATTTGCGTATGTTAGCCACCATATATGCTAGTCGCTTGCTGTAGCTCCACCTCATATGTTTACCTTACCCATAAGCTTAAATAGTCTTGATCGCGAGGGTGCGAGATTGCTGAGTCCCCGTGACTCACAGATACTTCCAAAACTAGTTTGCAGGTGCCGATGTTACCGAGCAGGTGATGCAACCCAGCTCAAAGAGGAGCTCGATGAAGATCTTGTCCTTTGTGTTGTTTCATTTCAGTCGATCAGTAGTGGAGCCCAGTTGGGGTCGATCGGGGATCTGTGTAGCATTTGGGGTAGTCTTCTTTTATTTTGGTTCCATAGTCGGACCCTGATTGTATCTGGTTGATGTAATGCTTTATTCATGTAATTGTGTGAAGTGGCGATTTGTAACACCCTCGATGCGACTATAGCTCCCACGTGTCGAGGCACGACTTAGAGACATAATCGCATTGAAGGCATATGTCGCAAGTTAGGCAATCTTCACAACATCCCATGTAATATGATAATAAAAGGGGAGATAACATAGTTGGCTTACACTCGCCACGTCAATCAAGTACATAAATAACATTACATCATCCAAACACTCATGGCCCGACTACGGCGCCAAAATAAAAGAGAACCCAACATGCGACACGGTCCCAATCACCCCCAACTGGGCACCACTACTGATCATCGGGAAAGGAAACATAGTAACGTTGAGAGTCTTCGTCGAACTCCCACTTGAGCTCGTACGCGTCTGCTGGATTGGAATCATCAGGCCTTGCATCTGGTGTAATAGTAATCTGTGAGCCACAAGGACTCAGCAATCCCGCACCCTCGCGATCAAGACTATTTACGCTTATAGGTAAGGCAAGGTAAATATATGTGGAGCTGTAGCAAGCGACTAGCAAGTATGGTGGCTATCTTATTCGCAAAAAGAGAGCGAGAAGAGGAGGCAAAGCGCGAGCGTGAAACTAGAGAGCAACCTGCGCAAACATTACTCCAACACCGTGTCCACTCCCCGGACTCCGTCGAGAAGAGGCCATCACGGAAACACACTCAGTTGATTCATTTTAATTAAGTTAAGGTTCAAGTTATCTACAACCGGACATTAACAAATTCCCATCCGCCCATAACCGCGGGCACGGCTTTCGAAAGTTCAATCCCTGCAGGGGAGTCCCAACTTAGCCCATGACAAGCTCTCACGGTCAACGAAGGAATAGACCTCCTCCCAAGACGTTCCGATCAGACTCGGTATCTCGGTAACTCAAGACACTTCGACAGGTTAAAACAAGACCAACAACACCGCCCGAATGTGCCGACAAATCCCGATAGGAGCTGCACATATATCTTTCTCAGGGCACACTCAGATAAGCAATCCGTACAACTAAAACCAGCCCTCGAGTTTCCCCGAGGTGGCGCTGCAAGGGGCTCTAGTTTGGACCAACACTCAGAGGAGCACTGGCCCGGGGGGGGGGTTAAAATAAGATGACCCTTGAGTCTGCAGAACCCAAGGGAAAGAAAAGGCTAGGTGGCGAATGGTAAAACCAATGTTGGGCATTGCTGGAAAAGCTTTAATCAAGGCGAAATATCAAGGGGTTCCCATTACAACCCAACCGTGTAAGGAACGCAAAATCCGGGAACATAACACCATATGATGGAAACTAGGGCGGCAAGAGTGGAACAAAACACTAGGCGAGAGGCCGAGCCTTCCACCCTTTACCAAGTATATAGATGCATTAAGATAACATGGCAATATAATGATATCCCAACAAGTAAATAAATGTTCCAACAAGGAACGGCCTCCAATCTTCACCTGCAACTAGCAACGCTATAAGAGGGGCTGAGCAAAGTGGTAACATAGCCAATCAACGGTTTGCTAGGACATGGTGGGTTAGAGGTTTTACATGGCAATTTCGGAGGCTGACAAGCAAATGGTAGGCATCGCAGCATTGGCATAGCAAAGAGCGAGCAAACTAGCATAGCAAAGATAGTAGTGATTTCGAGGGTATGATCATCTTGCCTGCACAGTTGTCAGAGTTGACTGGATCCTCACAAGCAAACTCAACGGGCTCCTCGGCAGTGAACTCGTCTCCCGGCTCTACCCAAACAAGAAAAACAAGCAACAAGGACACGATCAACCACGTGCAAGGATCAAGCGATATGATGCAATGATGACATGCTATGCGGGATGCGATGCGGGATGCAAAATGCAAGACATGACAGGAAATGCATGAACCTGGCCTCAACTTGGAATTACAAGGGTGCCACTGGAAAGATGGGATGAAATCGCTTGAAAACGATATAAAGAACGCCGGAATCGGAGTTATGGTTTGGAAATGGCAAGCGTCTCAAAAATGACGCCGGTCTGCGATTTACAGCAAGTAGGCATCTAAATGCAACGAAATGAACATGCTACAGCACCCAAACATGACAACAAAATACATGGCAGGGATTTACACAAGATTCTTAACAAAAGTCTAGCACTGAGCTACGGCCAATTCATCCATTAAGAGGTTCAAACAAGCATGTCAAAAACGCAAATGCAAAACAGATTTCAGACTTAGTGGAATTAACACTTGTCTGAAATTTCAGATCACGAAGCCCTCTTCGGAGCAGCAAAACAACATGATACATGACCTGATTAAGACAAGTAAGAACATGACATGGAGCTACTCAACAAGCTTAACAAAAGACCCAAAGTGACCTGGGGCCAAAAGGGTTCACAAAATATACTAACGGGCACAGAAACATAGCTAAAACACAATCAATTTTCAGACTTAGTGAAAACTGAGACATGCTGAAATATAACTCACGAAGGCATGTAAACAAGCTCGATGCACTCACAATGGTGCAAGTCATGGCAAGGCAAGCATACATCCATTAAGAAGGCACAAAATGCTAGCTAGACATGGCAAGAACAATGGCATAGCATGCACGGATCAACTACAATAGCATCGGCAAAATCGCAAACGAGTTGACGATCTGCCCAGATTCACCACAAAGCAAAAGTAGAGCTCGATTGACTCAAGCTAGGGTGCGCCATAATTGCAAGTAAAGACATGGATGGATAGAGCATAACATGATTAACAAAACTCCTTTACTGATCATCCTCAAAAGAGGCACGGATCACTACGAAACAAGCTGAACATATGGCATCATGAACTAAATAATCCCAGACTTAGTGAAAAACTACTAAGTCCCTGAAAACAGATTTACCGGGTGCCTCACTTTGCAAGCTTGCACAAGTCACCACACACATCACAAAAATGCAGGGGTTGCACCTCTGGAAAGATAACAAAACCCTTAACAAAACATATAAAGGACTCACAGGCATAACATGCACACAATAATAATGGCAAAAATGACAAAAGTCTAAGATGAACTAGCAGATCTGACAAATAACTCACGAAGCCTCCTTCTAACAGCATTTCGGGCATCAAGATGAACTCAAATGAAAAAGATGCAATGGAATGAAATGATGTACTCGTTGAGACGAACATTTTGATATACTATATGCCCAAATCGGAGCTACGGATGCGGAGATACGGCCGGTCAAAGTAGGCATAAAAAATTAGGGTTTGGAGGGAAAAGTCAACCGAGTGGAGTGGATCTTAGATCTGGATCGCACGCGGAACGAGGTTCGCCGGGGTTCCTGCACTGTTCACTGCCAGAGTTGGGGAAGCTCGCCGGAGCTCGGATCCGAGGTGGAGGAGGGGGGCCGGCGAGGCGACGGTGGTGAGGACGGTGGCGGCCGGGCGGCACCGGCCCGGGGCGACGCGGAGGCGGCGAGGGGCGGCCGGGCCCCGAGGCGAGGTGGCGGCCGGCGATGGCAGCCCGCGGCGGCACCGGAGTTAGGCGAGGCGGCGGCGGAAGGAGGCGCGGGGTGGCGGCGTCGGGGGCCGGCCTTGGGCCTTCGGGCCCGGCGGCGGTGGTAGGTGGCGGGGCCACGTGGCGGCTCGGGAGAGTTGGCGGCGGGACCCGGACGTTGTCCGGCTCGTCCGGACACGTCCGGCGGCGGATCTGGGAATTTTTTTTAGGGTTGGACGGGGAGAGAATCCGAGATTTGGAATGGGGGGGTGTATATATAGGCATAGAGGGAGCTAGGAGAGTCTAAATGAGGTGCGGTTTTCGGCCACGCGATCGTGATCGAACGCTCTAGGACATGGAGCAGAGTTTGGTGGGTTTTGGGCCAAATTGGAGGGGTGTTGGGCTGCAACACACACGAGGCCTTTTCGGTCCCTCGGTTAACCGTTGGATTACCAAACAAAGTCCAAATGACACGAAACTTGACAGGCGGTCTACCGGTAGTAAACCAAGGCCGCTTGGCAAGTCTCGGTCCAATCTGGAAATGTTTAATCCCCACACACGAAAGAAAGCTAGGAATGACCACCGGAGGAGAACGAAGCGCCGGAATGCAAAACGGACAACGGGGAAAATGCTCGAATGCATGAGACGAACACGTATGCGAATGCAATGCACATGATGACATGATATGAGATGCATGAAAACGACAACAAAACACGGAGACAAAGACCCGAACCGGAGGAAATAAATATAACTTAACGCCAGAGACGGCAAGAGTTGAAGTACAAATAGGGAAAGTAACATCTGGGGTGTTACAACACTCCACCACTACGAAAGGATCTCGTCCCGAGATCTAGGACTGAAAGAACGCCGGGTACTCAGAACGGAGGTGATCCTCGCGTTCCCAGGTAGCTTCACGGTCAGAATGGTGTGACCGCTTGACTTTGAGAAATTTGATTGACTTGTTGCGAGTCTTGCGTTCAGTCTCTTCAAGAATAGCAACTGGGTGCTCACGATAAGAGAGATCTTCTTGGAGCTCAATGTCCTTGAAGTTGACGGTGCGGTCAGGAGTCTTGAAGCACTTTCGAAGCTGAGAGACATGGAACACATCATGAACATTTGCAAAGTTTGAAGGAAGCTCGAGTTGATAGGCGAGGTCGCCTCTCTTGCTGACAATCTTGAAAGGTCCCACGTATCTAGGGGCAAGCTTCCCTTTGATACCGAAGCGACGAGTACCTTTCATAGGAGAGACACGGAGGTAAACATGATCTCCGATCTCGAAAGCCAAATCACGGTGCTTACTATCATAGTAGCTCTTCTGGCGGGATTGGGCTGCTTTGAGGTTATCACGAATGACTTTGCACATTTCTTCTGCCTCTGTGATTAAGTCATTACCCAAAAGCCGAAGTTCACCGGTTTCAGACCAGTTGAGAGGGGTACGACACTTCCTGCCATACAGAATTTCAAATGGGGCCTTGCCCGAACTTGCTTGAAAACTATTGTTGTAGGAGAATTCAGCATAAGGAAGACAATCCTCCCACTTCATGCCGAAGGAGATCACACAAGCCCTGAGCATATCTTCAAGAATCTGGTTGACACGCTCGACTTGACCGCTTGTTTGAGGATGGAAAGCAGTGCTGAAGCGAATGTTGGTGCCCATGGCCTTCTGAAAAGAATCCCAAAACTTCGAGGTAAAGATGCTGCCACGGTCTGAAGAGATCACTTGAGGAATACCGTGCAGAGAGACAATGCGAGAGGTATAGAGTTCCGCCAATTGAGCTGCAGTGATCGACTCTTTGATAGGCAGAAAGTGAGCCACTTTGGTGAGTTTGTCGATGACAACGAATATAGCATCATTGCCATGCTTGGACTTTGGAAACCCAGTCACGAAGTCCATTTCAATGTGGTCAAACTTCCATTCTGGAATGGCAAGAGGTTGGAGGAGACCTGCTGGTCTTTGGTGTTCTGCCTTCACTCTTCTGCAGACATCACATTCATTCACGAATTGAGCGATCTCGCGCTTCATTCGAGTCCACCAATAAGCTTGCTTAAGGTCCTGATACATCTTCGTACTCCCAGGGTGGATGGAGAGGAGAGAATTGTGAGCCTCGTTCATGATCACTTTACGGAGGTCACCTTTGGGCACAACAATACGATCCTCGAAGAAGAGAGTGTCCTTGTCATCAAGGCGGTAGCACTTGTACTTGGACTGACTCTTGGCAATCCCAATCTTCACCTTTTTCACCATAGCATCAAGAAGCTGGGCTTGGCGAATCTGGTCTTCTAAGGTAGGAGAGACTTGAAGGTTGGCGAGGAAACCTTGAGGAACAACTTGCAGATTAAGTTTGCGGAAAGCTTCACAAAGCTCGGGTTGATAAGGCTTGAGAATCAGACTGTTGCAGTAAGCCTTTCTGCTCAAAGCGTCAGCAATCACATTGGCCTTGCCTGGAGTATACTCGATACTCGGATTATACTCTTGAATCATTTCGACCCATCGAGTTTGCCTGAGGTTGAGATTAGGCTGAGTGAAGATGTACTTGAGACTCTTGTGATCAGTGAAAATATCCACTTTTCTTCCCAATAGAAGATGTCTCCAAGTCAAAAGAGCATGCACAACTGCCGCCAACTCGAGATCATGAGTGGGGTAGTTCTTCTCATTAGGCTTCAACTGGCGAGATGTATAAGCAACAACTTTCTTCTCTTGCATCAATACTGCGCCAAGACCTTGGAGAGAGGCATCACAAAAGACCTCGTACGGCTTGGATTCATCAGGTGGAGTCAGAACTGGAGCAGTGATCAATTTCTCTTTCAAAGTGTTGAAAGCAATATCACACTCCGGAGACCAAACGTACTTGACGTGCTTCTGGAGAAGATTTGAGAGAGGCTTCGCGATCTTAGAAAAGTTTTCAACGAATCTTCGGCAATAGCTTGCGAGACCGAGAAAACTACAGAGTTGCTTCACATTCTGAGGAGGTTCCCAATTCACAATTGCGGACACCTTCTCGGGATTCACGGCAATGCCCTTGGCAGAGATGATATGACCAAGATAAAGAACCTCATCGAGCCAAAATTCACACTTGGAGAACTTGGCGTAGAACTGATGTTCCCTGAGCTTATCAAGAACCAAACGCAAGTGCTTGGCATGATCTTCCTTGTTCTTCGAGAAAACCAGAATGTCGTCGAGATAGACCAAAACGAAGTCATTGGTGTAGGCGTTGAAGATGAAATTCATCATGCGAGAGAACGTCGGAGGAGCGTTGGCGAGGCCAAAAGACATGACAGTGTATTCATATGAACCAAAGCTTGTTCTGAATGCTGTCTTGGGAATATCTTCTTCACGAATGCGAATCTGGTGATAACCCATACGGAGATCAAGCTTGGAGAATACTTGGGCACCTTTGAGTTGTTCGAACAGCTCATTGATGTTGGGAAGTGGGTATTTGTTCTTGATGGTCTTCTTGTTCACTGGACGGTAATCAACACAAAGTCGGTCCGTTCCATCCTTCTTCTTCACAAAAAGAACACCACAACCCCACGGAGAAGAACTAGGCCGGATGAGACCCATTCTTTCTTGCTCATCGAGTTGCTTCTTCAGCTCCTTCAACTCTTCAGGTCCGAGCTTGTAAGGACGTTTGCACACAGGTTCCGTGCCAGGCTCAAGTTCAATAACGAATTCAACTGGCCGGTGCGGAGGCATTCCTGGAAGCTCTTCTGGAAAGACGTCTTGATATTCGCAAACGACTGGAATTTGAGAGATGGCATCCAATTCACCCTTCTCATTGAGAGAAAATAGACGGATAGTATTATCCCGAGCGGCAAAGACAATTACATCCTTAGACGAATGGGTCAATTGAATCTGCCTGGGTGCACAATCAAGCTGAGCCTTGTGCTTAGAAAGCCAATCCATTCCGAGAATAAGATCAATATCCGAGTCACCAAGAACATTTGGAGAGGACAAGAACTTATAGTCACCCAAAGTGATAGTAACATACGGAACACATACTCGAGATGTCATTTGACGGGCCGGAGAGACGATAGCCAACGGCTTCGGCAACACTTGAGTAACAAAATCATGCTTAGATGCAAAAGGTCTCAAGATGAAACAATGCGATGCACCAGTGTCAAAAAGAACTTTTGCAGGAATATCATTAACAGGAAGGTTACCCATGATCACATCTGACGAGTCCTCTGCCTGAGCTGCATTCATCAAATTGACCTTGGCATGCTTGGGGTTATGCTTGACCACAGCTGTACTTGCCGATCTGACAGGAGGAGGAGGAGGAAGACGCCTCTGGTTGAAACACTTGTTGGCATAGTGACCCTTCTGTTGGCACTTGTTGCACGTGACCTCTGAAAGCGGATGGTGATACGGAGCACTCGATCTTGGAGCTTGAGACGAAGTCTTGTTCTGAAAGCCAGGGTTAGGTGGGTGGGAAGAACCACTGCCACCTTTACTCTTCTGCTGATACGGCTGACGGAACGGAGGAGAAGGAAGCCAAAACTTCTGCTGCTTGGCCACTTGAGTAGAGGAAGAAGGAGTAACATCTCTGACTCGCTTCCTGGAAGCATCACACCTCAACTGAGCAGCCTCTTGCTTCAGTGCCATGTTGTAGAACTCATCGTACCTCAAGGGCTCAAAGAGGACAAGAGCGAGCTGAATATCTTCTCTGAGACCACCCCTGAACTGATATATCATGCTCTTCTCATCAGGGACGTCCTGCTTGGCAAAGCGGGCAAGCTTCTGGAACAACTTGTTGTAGTCATAGACAGACAAAGAGCCTTGCTTCAGATTGCGGAATTCCTCACGCTTGCTTTCAACCACGCTCTGCGGAATATGATGAGCTCGGAAATCTCGACGGAAATCATCCCAAGTGATAACACGTCCACCTCTGGAATCCTTGTACTGCTGGAACCATTCTGCAGCTTGATCTTTGAGTTGGAAGGAAGCGAACTTGACAAAGTCCTCAGGCCTAACGTTACTGCACTCGAAATGCTTGCACAGATCCACAAGCCAATCGTCAGCATCGGTTGCCTCAACACAATTGCTGAAAGTCTTTGGCCCGTTAGCAAGGAACTGGTTGAGTGTAGCAAAGTGAATCTGATTGCTGCCTTGATTCCCTTGACTGCCTTGATTGTGCTCTTGAAGAATTTGCATGATCAGCTGTGTGTTTCCATTGGTCGCGACCATCACAGCTTGCCATGCCTCTGGAGGAGGTGGAGGTGGTGGCGTATTAGGATTCGGAGTCGTGCACGTTGGAGGAGCCATCCTGAAGAGGTTGACCACCATTAGCACATTGACAGATAATATTGAAGCTGAATCCAACAGAATGAAAATTGCAACATATAGTCTTCACATCCGAACAAAATGAACGAATGCATTCCTATTGAAATGGTCACATATCCATAAGTTGAGAAGTCACATAGAATTAAGGTAGAGAAATAGACCAACAAGGTACGGATCAAGAACGAATAATCGGTAAGAAATCCCAATCTCAAACCAATATGCGTGGAAGAAAAAACTAGAGCTACTAGAATTCCCACCTTTGAAACTCCCGAACTTTTCCGGTTATGCAATCAGGTGTTGGGGATACAGGGGAAGCATAATATCTCACCCAAACTAGCAAATCCTACATCCAGCTGTATCCATCCTTCAACACATAACCAAGAAACCTTCGGAAACCATCTACCTCAACCTTCGAAAAGCATCCGTTATACAAGTTATGGCGATACTCCCGAACTCCCTCCCCAGTACTGGGTGGCGTCGAGGTTATCTCACCAACGAACTGCATAAAAGAGATTTTCGATGTCGGCGTACTAACTCAGGTATTCCAGAACTGCAACGATAAAATTATGATGACAACACCTCAGAGCTCAACTCCCCGGGACACTTCCACTAAACCCCTGACAGGAGGCACCAAGACAATGTTCTCATCATAAACCATCGGAACGATTCCAAGATACCCGCGTGATCCTAAATTTTTTTAGTGAAATTTGAGAAGAGAAGAGTCAAAACTCTACGTCAGGATGCCTTACCAGAGCGATGAGGAGACTGGGAAGTAAAAAGAATTCCTAAACTCTCCGATATATAATTCCTAAAAGACTCAAAACATTTTTCTAGACACAACTCGGCCGCTAAAAACGATCAAGCAATGGGGCTCCTAAGGTCGGGGAAGGCTCTGATTACCAACTTGTAACACCCTCGATGCGACTATAGCTCCCACGTGTCGAGGCACGACTTAGAGACATAATCGCATTGAAGGCATATGTCGCAAGTTAGGCAATCTTCACAACATCCCATGTAATATGATAATAAAGGGGAGATAACATAGTTGGCTTACACTCGCCACGTCAATCAAGTACATAAATAACATTACATCATCCAAAACACTCATGGCCCGACTACGGCGCCAAAATAAAAGAGAACCCAACATGCGACACGGTCCCAATCACCCCCAACTGGGCACCACTACTGATCATCGGGAAAGGAAACATAGTAACGTTGAGAGTCTTCGTCGAACTCCCACTTGAGCTCATACGCGTCTCCTGGAGCGGAATCATCAGGCCCTGCATCTGGTGTAATAGTAATCTGTGAGCCACAGGGACTCAGCAATCTCGCACCCTCGCGATCAAGACTATTTAAGCTTATAGGAAGGGCAAGGCAAATATATGTGGAGCTGCAGCAAGCGACTAGCAAGTATGGTGGCTAACTTATTCGCAAAAGAGAGCGAGAAGAGGAGGCAAAGCGCGAGCGTGAAACTAGAGAGCAACCTGCGCAAACATTACTCCAACACCATGTCCACTTCCCGGACTCCATCGAGAAGAGGCCATCACGGAAACACACTCACTTGATTCATTTTAATTAAGTTAAGGTTCAAGTTATCTACAACCGGACATTAACAAATTCCCATCCGCCCATAACCGCGGGCACGGCTTTCGAAAGTTCAATCCCTGCAGGGGAGTCCCAACTTAGCCCATGACAAGCTCTCACGGTCAACGAAGGAATAGACCTCCTCCCAAGACGTTCCGATCAGACTCGGTATCTCGGTAACTCAAGACACTTCGACAGGTTAAAACAAGACCAGCAACACCGCCTGATTGTGCCGACAAATCCTGATAGGAGCTGCACATATCTCTTTCTCAGGGCACACTCAGATAAGCAATCCGTACAACTAAAACCAGCCCTCGAGTTTCCCCGAGGTGGCGCTGCAAGGGGCTCTAGTTTGGACCAACACTCAGAGGAGCACTGGCCCGGGGGGGGGTTAAAATAAGATGACCCTTGAGTCTGCAGAACCCAAGGGAAAGAAAAGGCTAGGTGGCGAATGGTAAAACCAATGTTGGGCATTGCTGGAAAAGCTTTAATCAAGGCGAAATATCAAGGGGTTCCCATTATAACCCAACCGCGTAAGGAACGCAAAATCCGGGAACATAACACCGATATGACGGAAACTAGGGCGGCAAGAGTGGAACAAAACACTAGGCGAGAGGCCGAGCCTTCCACCCTTTACCAAGTATATAGATGCATTAAGATAACATAGCAATATAATGATATCCCAACAAGTAAATAAATGTTCCAACAAGGAATGGCCTCCAATCTTCACCTGCAACTAGCAACGCTATAAGAGGGGCTGAGCAAAGCGGTAACATAGCCAATCAACCGTTTGCTAGGACATGGTGGGTTAGAGGTTTTACATGGCAATTTGGGAGGCTTGACAAGCAAATGGTAGGCATCGCAGCATTGGCATAGCAAAGAGCGAGCAAACTAGCATAGCAAAGATAGTAGTGATTTGAAGGGTATGATCATCTTGCCTGCACAGTTGTCAGAGTTGACTGGATCCTCACAAGAAAACTCAACGGGCTCCTCGGCAGCGAACTCGTCTCCCGGCTCTACCCAAACAAGACAAACAAGCAACAAGGACACGATCAACCACGTGCAAGGATCAAGCAATATGATGCAATGATGACATGCTATGCGGGATGCGATGCGGGATGCAAAATGCAAGACATGACAGGAAATGCATGAACGTGGCCTCAACTTGGAATTCCAAGGGTGCCACTGGAAAGATGGGATGAAATCGCTTGAAAACAATATAAAGAACGCCGGAATTGGAGTTACGGTTTGGAAATGGCAAGCGTTTCAAAAATAACACCGGTCTGCGATTTACAGCAAGTAGGCATCTAAATGCAACGAAATGAACATGCTACAGCACCCAAACATGACAACAAAATACATGGCAGGGATTTACACAAAAGTCTAGCACTGAGCTATGACCAATTCATCCATTAAGAGGTTCAAACAAGCATGTCAAAAACGCAAATGCAAAACAGATTTCAGACTTAGTGAAATTAACACTTGTCTGAAATTTCAGATCACGAAGTCCTCTTCGGAGCAGCAAAACAACATGATACATGACAAGTAAGAACATGGAATGGAGCTACTCAACAAGCTTAACAAAAGACCCAAAGTGACCTGGGGCCAAAAGGGTTCACAAAATATACTAACGGGCACACAAACATAGCTAAAACACAATCAGTTTTCAGACTTAGTGAAAACTGAGACATGCTGAAATATAACTCACGAAGGCATGTAAACAAGCTCGATGCACTCACAACGGTGCAAGTCATGGCAAGGCAAGCATACATCCATTAAGAAGGCACAAAATGCTAGCTAGACATGGCAAGAACAATGGCATAGCATGCACGGATCAACTACAATAGCATGAGCAAAATCGCAAACGAGTTGACGATCTGCCCAGATTCACCACAAAGCAAAAGTAGAGCTTGATTGACTCAAGCTAGGGTGCGCCATAATTGCAAGTAAAGACATGGATGGATATAGAATAACATGATTAACAAAACTCCTATACTGATCATCCTCAAAAGAGGCACGGATCACTACGAAACAAGCTGAACATATGGCATCATGAACTAAATAATCCCAGACTTAGTGAAAAACTACTAAGTCCCTGAAAACAGATTTAGCGGGGCCTCACTTTGCAAGCTTGCACAAGTCACCACACACATCAAAAAAATGCACGGGTTGCACCTCTAGAAAGATAACAAAACCCTTAACAAAACATATAAAAGACTCACAGGCATAGCATGCACACAATAATCATGGCAAAAATGACAAAAGTCTAAGATGAACTAGCAGATCTGACAAATAACTCATGAAGCCTCCTTCTAACAGCATTTCGGGCATCAAGATGAACTCAAATGAAAAAGATGCAATGGAATGAAATGATGTACTCATCGAGGCGAACATTTTAATATACTATATGCCCAAATCGGAGCTACGGATGCGGAGATACGGCCGGTCAAAGTAGGCATAAAAAATTAGGGTTTGGAGGGAAAAGTCAACCGAGTGGAGTGGATCTCAGATCTGGATCGCACGCAGAACGAGGTTCGCCGGCGTTCCTGCACTGTTCACCACCGGAGTTGGGGAAGCTCGCCGGAGCTCGGATCCGAGGTGGAGGAGGGGGGCCGACGAGGCGGCGGTGGTGAGGACGGTGGCAGCCGGGCGGCGCCGGCCCGGGGCGGCGCGGAGGTGGCGAGGGGCGGCCGGGCCCCGAGGCAAGGTGGCGGCCGGCGATGGCGGCCCGCGGCGGCACCGGAGTTGGGCGAGGCGGCGGCGGAAGGAGGCGCGAGGCGCGGCCCGGGGTGGCGGCGTCGGGGGCCGGCCTTGGGCCTTCGGGCCCGGCGGCGGTGGTAGGTGGCGGCGCCACGTGGCGGCTCGGGAGAGGTGGCGGTGGGATCCGGACGTTGTCCGGCTCGTCCGGACACGTCCGGCGGCGGATCTAGGGATTTTTTTTAGGGTTGGACGGGGAGAGAATCCGAGATTTGGAATGGGGGGGTGTATATATAGGCATAGAGGGAGCTAGGAGAGTCCAAATGAGGTGCGGTTTTCGGCCACGCGATCGTGATCGAACACTCTAGGACATGGAGCAGAGTTTGGTGGGTTTTGGGCCAAATTGGAGGGGTGTTGGGCTGCAACACACACGAGGCCTTTTCGGTCCCTCGGTTAACCGTTGGAGTACCAAACGAAGTCCAAATGACACGAAACTTGACAGGCGGTATACCGGTAGTAAACCAAGGCCGCTTGACAAGTCTCGGTCCAATCCGGAAATGTTTCATCCCCACACATGAAAGAAAGCTAGAAATGACCACCGGAGGAGAACGAAGCGCCGGAATGCAAAACGGACAACGGGGAAAATGCTCGAATGCATGAGACGAACACGTATGCAAATGCAATGCACATGATGACATGATATGAGATGCATGACAACGACAACAACACACGGAGACAAAGATCCGAACCCGAGGAAATAAATATAACTTAACACCGGAGACGGCAAGAGTTGGAGTACAAATAGGGAAAGTAACATCCGGGGTGTTACACGATTGTAATCCAACTATGTATCTCTTTCCCTTATGTATTACATGGGTTGTGTGAAGATTACCTCACTTGCGACATTGCTTTCAATGCGGTTGTGCCTCTAAGTCGTGCTTCAACACGTGGGAGATATAGCCACATCGAGGGCGTTACAAGTTGGTATCAGAGCCTTCCCCGACCTTAGGAGCCCCATTGCTTGATCGTTTCTAGCGGCCGAGTTGTGTCTAGAAAAATGTTTTGAGTCATTTAGGAATTATATATCGGAGAGTTTAGGAATTCTTTTTACTTCCCAGTCTCCTCATCGCTATGGTAAGGCATCCTGACATAGAGTTTTGACTCTTCTCTTCTCAAATTTCACTAAAAAATTTTTAGGATCACATGGGTATCTTGGAATCGTTCCGATGGTTTTATGACGAGAACATTGTCTTGGTGCCTCCTATCAGGGGTTTTGTGGAAGTGTCCCGGGGAGTTGAGCTCTGAGGTGTTGTCGTCATAATTTTATCGTTGCAGTTCTGGAATACCTGAGTTTAGTACGCCGACATCGAAAATCTCTTTTATGCAGTTCGTTGGTGAGATAACCTCGACGCCACCCAGTACTGGGGCAGGAGTTCGGGAGTATTGCCATAACTTGTATAACGGATGCTTTTCGAAGGTTGAGGTAGATGATTTCCGAAGGTTTCTTGGTTATGTGTTGAAGGATGGATACAGCTGGATGTAGGATTTGTTATTTTTGGGTGAGATATTATGCTTCCCCTGTATCCCCAACACCTGATTGCATAACCGGAAAGTTTCGAGAGTTTATAAGTGGGAATTCAAGTAGCTCTTAGGATATCTTTCCGACAGATGTATGATATTAAATTGGGGTTCGACGTCTAGTGGTCCACCTATTCATGGTTGGTTTTACAGTGGTCTCGTTGTGTCTTAAAGAGTCCTTGGCTATGCCGATTCGGGGACGCTTCGTATGTCATGTGCACTGCCTTGTACATGATGGTGCTATACGATCGAGCCCGTGTAGTCCCCACCGTGAAAACTTCGGACGAAATCTCTATCATATGTTTGTTCTGGCTTATTTTGCAAGCCAATCCTTGTTTTGTTTTGAGTGTGGTATTCAAGTTGCTTCGAAGTCAAATGTTGATTCCATACCTTTCCTAAGCGGTGTTATCATGTGAATACTAATCCTTCTTGATAATTGAGTTTGTCATGGCAATCCTTTTTAACCGGTGTGCTTCTCTTCAAGTGGATCCGATCATTTCAACTTCCACAAGATCAATTATCAGTTCTTCTCAACGGTGTTCATTTCATCCGTCTCCAAGTTGCTTGTGTTTTTCCCGCCCACCCACCCTTTTCCTCAAGGACTAAGATTTCTTTATCAAGTATCCTTTTATTCTTGTGAAGTCTCGCCATTCTTTTCCGTCAATATTCTTATCCGGTGATTCTCATGAAGATCCTAACGGAGCTTCAAGTTATCATTCTTTGTTTCTTCTCTTCTCCGGTGGTTTCAATTTCAAGCTGTGTTGATCATACCCTTTTTCCTCATTTCAAATACCTTCTCATGCCGGTGCTCATCATATTCATTCATTTCTCGCTATTCAATTATTCCGAAGTGCTGAAGATATCTTGGAAGGCTCGTCTTTTCCTTCAAGATCCGTTCAAACCTATTCCGAGGTTGTTATCTCATTCAAGCCATTTATTTCAACCGGTGCAATCCCTCTTTTAAATTGTTCAACGATGTTTCTTTTCAGTGGGCCCTAACCCACAGGTCTTTCCCAGGATCTTACCCGACTCTTCTTATTTTCACCAGAGCTATTCTCAAATCTTTTGACGTGTGACGTAAGAATGAATTTTCATCAGTCAGAGGGTTTCCCCAAGATATTTCAAATTCTTTTCATTGTTGGCTCAACCTTTCCATTCTTCATTCCGTAGTGTCTAAATAATTCATGGTGGTGTTTCTCGTCGTATTTCTCAGATTTTGATGACCGAAGAAGAGTTTTTTCCAGATTCATGGTTCTAGTTCGAGGCCATCCTCTCATAATTGTTTTGATCGTGAGAATTCTTTTCACCCATCCGGAGAATTTCATGAGTTGTTTTCCATTTCTTTCCTCCGAATACCATCTTTTCAAATATTATTCGTTTCAGCTGGCAGCTCACATTCTCCAAATCTTACCGGTGCATCAATCAAATATCCTCTAATCAGTTCTTGATATCTTCGTTCTGATGTATCTAAATCCCCTCAAGCTTCTTCGTTCATTTGCTAATTCTTTCCGGTGTTTCTTTATCTTTTCTTCGTTCATTTTCAATTCTTACGGTGGTTTGTTCAAGATTCCTCTTCTTACGTTATCATACTTCCGTGCTTTCAAATCCTACCCGTGGATCATCGAAGGCCTCTTCAAGTTTGCGCATTATATATCTTAATCCTTTCTACAAGAATAGGTAATATGTCAAATCCGTTGATTATCATCAATTTAAAATGGTGAAGGATAAGCATAATGTAATTCTTATTCTTGCTTCATCCAAATGATGGATCCGTTCCTCCAGAGTTCGTTCACAATGACTAATTCTCGTTGTCAATTGTTCATCTTCTCTTTTTCCCGGAGTTCCAACCTCTTTCAATTATATCACCATGGAGATTCATCTAAATCGTTACAAGGATTCACCTTGTGTTTTCAACTTCTCTTTCTTTTCGTTTGATCTTCCTTTTGTTTTCCGGAGTTCTTCATGGAGGCTCAACATGATGGTTCATCAAGGAGGTAATTCCTTCTCGAAGTGTTCATTGAGATTCTTTTTAGAGGAGTTCAAGCTTTCTTCATCTTGCTATCCGCAGTGCTTTTCTTTCTACCGTATCATTGGAGGTGGCATTATGTCATTCTTGATAATTTGGGTTCATGTTTCATGATTCACATGTTAGGAATGAGGTATTTTAAATCCATCAATCTCTTCGTTGGAATTATCTTGGGTTATATTTCACCTAAAGCCTTCCCTAAGGTTTGTTGCTATCTATGGCGCTTATAAAGGACCCAAGTTCTTCTTTATCCTCCCGGTGAAATAGTTTCTCGTCTCCTTGTTGATGTCAATCCAATCAAATCTTTTCTGTGAGTGGCAAGTTGTCACCTCATAATGTTGAGATGCCTTCTATAAGACCATATCAAGCCTATTCTTTTCGTTGTTGGTGTTCCAACAACTCCGTTTGACTTTTCTCCCGAGGATGCCTTTTCAAGCTCTTTTGTGGCAGAAGTTGACATTTTCTTCTCCATTCTTTTATTTCAATTATCTATATTCTATTCTTTCGTTCCGGAGGCATTGTGGTGTTGTTCTTTTCACCCATCTTCTTGTTTGCTCAGGACCGTGTTCTTTTCTCGGTTTATACATTTAACCGGAGTGTTGTGCCCTCTGGTCAAGTTCTTTTCATCTTATCAAGTCTTGCATAATTTTTCAACCGGAGTGCTGCTCGAAGTTGTTCTTCCTCGTTACATTTCCCTACCGGAGTGCTTTCAACTTTGTCTTCCTCGTTACATTCTTTCTTTCAATTTGTTCAACCTTTCAAGGTTCGTAGTTTCACTCGTTTGTCAAAGAAGCAACTTAGTCTTACCTCTCCTCTTTCTCTTCCTTTGTCTTCCGGTGCCTTTCAAGATCTCGGGACGAGATCCTCTTGTAGTGGTGGAGTGTTGTAACGCCCCGAGACCGATGTGCCAGGTGTCGTCCAGTTATTCACTGCTGTTGCCTTGTCATTGCTTGCATGTCATGCATTGCATATCATGTCATCATGTGCATTTCATTTGCATACATGTTCGTGTCATGCATCCGAGCATTTTTTCCCGTTGTCCGTTTTGCAATCCGGCGCTCCGTTCTCCTCCGGTGGTCATTTCTACCTTCTCCTTGTGTGTGGGGATTAAACATTTCCGGATTGGACCGAGACTTGTCAAGCGGCCTTGGTTTACTACCGGTAGACCGCCTGTCAAGTTTCGTACCATTTGGACTTCGTTTGATGCTCCAACGGTTAACCGAGGGACCGAAAAGGCCTCGTGTGTGTTGCAGCCCAAATCCCTTCCATTTTGGCCCAAAACCCACCAAAACCCTCTCCATCATCTAGAGCGTTCGATCACGATCGCGTGGCCGAAAACCGCACCTCATTTGGACTCTCCTAGCTCCCTCTACCTATAAATATGTGCCCCTCCCTGAAATTTCGGATCATTTCGCGGATGAACCCTAGCCATCTCCCTCCTCGCGCCGCCGGACATGTCCATCCCGCACCGGACATGTCCGCCGGACGCATCACCCCGGCGAATCAGAACGCGCCACGTCGCCGCGCCGCTCCTCTCCTCCAACCAGGCCACGCCACCTCAGCCTCCCTCTACAGCGCGCCCACCGTGGCCCGCGGAGCCCAGGCGGGGCCCGCCCGGCCCGGACCGCCAGTGCCGCCGCCCCGAAGCGCCCGCGCCTCGTGCGCCTCCGTACGCCGCCGCCTCCATCGCCAGCGCAGCCGCCCGCCGCCGCCACCGCATGCTTCGGCCGCCGCCTCTGCCTTGCTCCGCCACCGCGCCGCTTTCTCCACCGTCGCTGGCCGCCGTTGCACCTCACCACGCCGCCGACCTCGGCCTCCGTGCGCGCGCCATCGCGGAGCATCTCGCCGGCGTCGGGGCCGAGCCCTTCGCTGGCGCCCCGCTCTTCCGGTCCGGCCCGACCCTCCTCCGGCTTCCTCCCCATCCTTGAGCTCCGGCGAACTTCCTCCTCCGGCCAACCTCGATCTGCGTGCCGCCAGATCTGGATCTGAAAATATCTTAGGGTTGACTTTCTACTCCCGAAACCCTAATATTTTGCTCCTGTTCATCGCATCGTAACTTTGCATCCGTAGCTCCGATTCATGCATATAGCATATCAAAATGTTCGTCCCAGAGAGTACATCATTTCATCTCAGTGCATCATTTTCATTTGAGTTCATCTTGATGCCCGAAATGCTGTTAGAAGAGTGCTATTTGAGTTAATTGTCAGATCTGCTGCTCCATTTAGATATTTGTCATTTTTGCCATGATTATTGCGTGCATGATATGCCCATGAGCTCTACATGTGTTTTGTTATATGTTTTGCCATCTATCCAGAGGTGCAACCCATGTATTTTTGTGATGTGTGTGGTGGCTAGCACAAGCTTGCAAAGGGAGGCACTTGGTAATGCTGATTTCAGGGACTTAGCATTTCCACTAAGTCCTTGAACTGTTTATCTCATTTGGCCATATGTTCATGTTGTTTTCCTAGTGATCCGTGCCTCTTTTGAGGAGGATCAGTAAGGATGATTTGTTAATCTTGTAGTGCTATATCCATCCATGCCTTTGTTTGCAATTATGGAGCACCCTAGCTTGAGTAAATCGAGCTCTACTTTTGTCATTTCATGAATCTGGGAAGATTGTCTACTTGTTAGCGATTTTGCCGATGATGTTGTAGTTGATTCGTGCATGCTATGCTATTGTTCTTGCCATGTCTAGCTTTTATTCTGTGTATTCTTGATGGGTGTATGCTTAGATTATCATGACTTGCTCTGTAGTGAGTGCATCGAGCTCGTAAACATGCCTACTTGATATCTGTTTTAGCATGCTCCAGTTTTCACTAAGTCTGTGATCTAATTATGTTTTTGCCATGTTCACATGCTTGCAATTGTATTTTCTGATCCCTTTTGGCTCAAGGTCACTAAGGGACTTTTGTTAATCTCTTTGAGTAGCTCCATGCCATGCTTTACTTTGCCATGTTCAGGTCCTGTAGCATATAGTTTTCATGCTCCAAAGAGTGCTATCTGATCTGAAATTCCAGACAAGTGTTAATTTCACTAAGTCTGAAATCTGTTTACCAAATGCAGTTTTGCCATGCTTGTTTGAACCTGTTAATGGAGGAATTGGCTGTAGCTCAGTGTTAGTCTTTTGTTAAGCTTCATGAATGGATTCCTTTCATGTATTTTGATGCCATGTTTGAGTGCTGTAGTATGTTCATCTTGTTGCATTTAGATGGCTACTTGCTGTATATCGCAGATCGGTGCCATATTTGTTTTGCTTGCCATTCCCAAACCGTAACTCCGATTCCGGTGATCTTTATATCGTTTTCAAGCAATTTCATCTCACCTTTCCAGTGGCACACTTGGATTTCCAAGTTGAGGCCAGGTTCATGCATTTCCTTGCAAATCATGCATATGCATCGCATACCGCATCTCGCATATCATACCATGTTCATGTGTTGGTTGTTTACTATGTTGTGTGCTTCTTTCTGGTGTTTGCTTCTTTGGGTTGGTTCCGGTAACGTCGCGTTTGTGAGGACCCATTCGTCTACGTCCATTTGTCTTCTTCATGGACTCGTTCATCTTCCTTGCGGGATTTCAGGCAAGATGACCATACCCTCGAAATCACTTCTATCTTTGCTTGCTAGTTGCTCGCTCTTTTGCTATGCCTATGCTGCGATACCGACCACTTGCTTATCATGCCTCCCATATTGTTGAACCAAGCCTCTAACCCACCTTGTCCTAGGAAACCGTTGTTTGGCTATTTTACTTCTTTGCTCAGCCCCTCTTATAGAGTTGTTAGTTGTAGGTGAAGATTGAAGTTTGTTCCTTGTTGGAACATGGAGATGTTGTTCCTTGTTGGAACATGTTTACTTGTTGGGATATCACAATATTTCTTATTTAATTAATGCATCTATATACTTGGTAAAGGGTGGAAGGCTCGGCCTTGTGCCTGGTGTTTTGTTCCACTCTTGCTACCCTAGTTTCCGTCATATCAGTGTTATGTTCCCGGATTTTGCGTTCCTTACGCGGTTGGGTTATAATGGGAACCCCTTGACAGTTCGCCTTGAATAAAACTCCTCCAGCAAGGCCCAACATTGGTTTTACCATTCACCACCTAGCCTTTTCTTTCCCTTGGGTTCTGCAAACTCAAAGGTCATCTTTATTTTAACCCCCCGACCCAGTGCTCCTCTGAGTGTTGGTCCAACCGAGCGATGTCCGAGGCTACCAGGGGCAACTCTGGGCTGGCTTACCCGATGTCTTGCTCATCCGGTGTGCCCGGAGAACGAGATATGTGCAGCTCCTATCGGGATTTGTCGGCACATCTGGGTGGTTTTGCTGGTCTTGTTTTACCATTGTCGAGATGTCTTGTAACCGGGATTCCGAGTCTGATCGGGTCTTCCCGCTAGAAGGAATATCCTTCATTGACCCCTGCAGAGAGCTTGTGATGGGCTAAGTTGGGACACCCCTGCAGGGATTTTAACTTTCGAAAGCCGTGCCCACGGTTATGGGTAGATGGGAATTTGTTAATGTCCGGTTGTAGAAAACCTGAAGTTGACCTTAATTAAAATACATCAACCGCGTGTGTAACCATGATGGCCTCTTCTCGGCGGAGTCCGGGAAGTGAACACGGTGTTGGAGTAATGCTTGATGTAGGTAGTTCTAGGATCACTTCTTGATCATAGTTCTTCGACCGTGCTTTGCCTTCTCTTCTCGCTCTCGCTTGCGTATGTTAGCCACCATATATGCTAGTCGCTTGCTGCAGCTCCACCTCATACCTTTACCTTACCCATAAGCTTAAATAGTCTTGATCGCGAGGGTGCGAGATTGATGAGTCCCCGTGACTCACAGATACTTCCAAAACCAGTTTGCAGGTGCCGATGTTACCGAGCAGGTGACGCAACCCATCTCAAGGAGGAGCTCAATGAAGATCTTGTCCTTTGTGTTGTTTTGTTTCAGTCCATCAGTAGTGGAGCCCAGTTGGGGTCAATCGGGGATCTGTGTAGCATTCTGGGTAGTCTTCTTTTATTTTGGTTCCATAGTCGGACCCTGATTGTATCTGGTTGATGTAATGCTCTATTCATGTAATTGTGTGAAGTAGCGATTGTAAGCCAACTATGTATCTCTTTCCCTTATGTATTACATGGGTTGTGTGAAGATTACCTCACTTGCGACATTGCTTTCAATGCGGTTATGCCTCTAAGTCGTGCTTCGACACGTGGGAGATATAGCTGCATCGAGGGCGTTACATCAATGCATGGGCTTGTATTCATCCTTCTTCACGTGAAACTATTTGTGATGAAATCCTTCTGTTATCATCAGAGGAAAGGGAGAAAAGAGGGTAGCACATGGCCCTTTGCTGCATGTTAGTTACCTTATTCAAGAACTATTGTAATCACAATAGGATCATATTTAAGCAAACAGGAAATCATGCATGCAAGTTTTTATGAAATCGCTTCGTTTTATACTTTGTACAAAGGGTTACAAGTCTCGGGGACTATGCTTGTAAGGTTGCCGGGGCAAGGCCTGGCAATCACGCCTTACAGGTAGAACTTACAAAGATGCTCAATATTCCATGAGTTTTGCATGGGGATGCCATCTTTGGTCTCTAGACAGACTGTGCCAGGTTTGGTGACATGTACTACCCGGTAAGGGCCTTCCCATTTTGGTGTCATCTTGTTTGCACCCTTGGCGGACTAAACACGCCTAAGGACAAGGTCACCTTCCTCAAGGCTCTGGGCGTGAACCCTACGGCTATGATAGCGACACAGGACTTGCTGGTATCGTGCAACACGTACAGCTGCCCGGAGACGATCTTCCTCGAGGATCGTGGCATCGTCATGCCGCAGCTACTCTTGCGCTACTTCATCATAGGCAAGTATTGCGGTGACCCGTATCCGATTTCCGTGGGGAGCACCACTTCTGCACCATATACCAGGGAGAAGGGAGTCTGGCTAGTAGCTCGATTTGGTGTCGTCCTGATTGACCAAAGAACCACCGACAACTGATCAACCCAGCGCTTGCCGCATTTTTGCAATTTATCGAAAGTTCTTGTCTTGAGCCCTCGCAGCACTTCAGTGTTCATCCTTTCGGCTTGTCCGTTGCTCTTGGGATGGGCAACATAAGTGAAAGAAACCTTGCTTCCAAGGCTTTGGATATACTGCATGAAGGCGTGGCTTGTGAATTGGTGCCATTGTTGGTGATCACCCTGTTGGGCACTCCAAAACGGCACACAGATCCTTTAAAGAACATGATAGCTGATTGCACAGTCACCTTCTTCACTGGCTCCACCTCGGGCCACTTTGTAAACTTGTCGATTGCCACGTACAAGAATTCAAATCCTTTGGTGGCACGGGGTAAGGGGCCCAAGATGTCGAGCCCCCAGACCGCGAAAGACCAGGATAAAGGGATTGTTTGATTGGCTTGAGCAGGTTGATGAATATTCATGGAATGAAACTGTCATGCTTCACATTTAGTGACAACCTCAGTTGCATCTCAGAGGGCAATGGGCCAATAGAATCCTTGCCGGAAAGCTTTCTCGACAAGTGCTCTTGATCCCAAATGCGAGCCACATACACCTCCATGTATCTTTGCCAACAACATTAGTCCATCTTCTTGACTGATACACTTCAACTTCACACCATTTAGCCTCTTTCTATACAGAGTGTCATCTACAAACTGATACATACTTGATTGGTGAGCCACTTTTTCAGATTCCTTTGGATCATCGGGAAGTTCTCCAGTTTGCAAGAATTGGACTATATGCTGCGCCCATGCCGGAGCCTGAGGCTCGACGACGAGGACTAAAGGCATCTCCTCCGCCATGGGAGCGCTATCCTCAACAGCGAGAACTCGAGCCTTTGCTGGAGAATGCAGCTCGCCAACTAGCATAGGGCCATCCTCGGCAACCTTCTCACCAGCGGCTGCAGGGAAAACTGATGGTTGAGTCAGATGGAGTACAAAAGTTCCTGGTTCCACAGGAAGCTTCTGAGGAGCGCACTTTGACAGGTAGTCAGCAATGTTGTTTTCTGCACGAGGTACGTGCTCTGCTTGCAGCCCGTCAAAGTGTTCCTCCAACCTTCTTACTTCTTCAACATATGCTTCCATCAGTGTGCTCTGATAATCTTTATTTACTTGCTTCACAACAAGCTGAGAATCACCACGGATAATTAGCTTCTTTATCCCCAGCTCTATCGCAATCTTGAGGCAGGCAAAGAGCCCTTTGTACTCTGCTGTATTGTTGGTAGCATCTTTCTTGGGAATGTGCATTTGGATAACTTACTTGAGGTGCTCTCCGGGGGGTGCGACAAGCAGCACTCGAGCTCCAGCGACTTACAGCAAGAAGGCTCCATCAAAGTACATTACCCACTCCTTAAGGGCTGCTTGTCGGGGAGAGTTGTTTCCTACACTTCTTCATTAGGTGTTGGCGTCCATTCTGCAATAAATTCTGCCAGTGCCCTGCTTTGGAAAGTTGTCGTGCTTTCAAACTTCAAAGCGAAGCTTGACAATTCTAGTGCCCACTCTAGGTAGCCTTGGGGTTCCTCAGAATATGCTACAACAGAAGGAGAGTCACAACTGTGATCTTGTGAGCTTGGAAATAATGGCTTAGCTTCCTCGAGGCTATGAGAAGGCCGAAGATCAATTTCTGCACCTCAGAGTACCTTGAATTAGCCCCTTGCATGAGGGAGCTGACAAAGTAAACTGGCCGCTGCTCCATCTTCCTTGCTAATGTCGTCTAATTGTCAGCATCTGCTTGTGGCCCCTCTCCACCATCTATATCTGGGCTTGCCGGGGAGAGGTTTGATTCATCACTGGGTGACTCTGCTGCACTGGTTCCTTCGCTATTGACTTCTCTCCATGCCACCAAGGCAGCACTAACCACTTGATTCGTTGCTGCTAGATATAGCAACAACGGCTCTTCTGGCTTAGGCGCTACCATGGTTGGCACAGAGGGAAGGTAGATTTTCAAATCCCATATTGCAGCCTCTACCTCTGGAGTCCATTTCATTGGACCAACCTTCTTCAAGATTTTGAAGAATGGCAGGGCACGTTCAGCAGATTTCAAAATGAACCAACTTAGTGTGGCAACACAGCCAGCCAGACGTCTCACATCCTTGACAGTTTTCGGGGCTTGGATCTGCTCTATTCCGTTGATCTTGTTGGGGTTAGCTTCTATCCTCCGCTGAAACACAAAGAGCCCAAGGAGCTTGCCGGACGGAACACCAAATACACATTTCTCTGGATTGAGCTTCAAGTTGATCTTTTGCAGGTTCACAAAGGTTTCTTCCAATCTTCAACAAGTGTAGATTTGTCCTTGGTTTTGACCACTTTATCATCCATGTAGGCTTATATGTTTCTGCGTAGCTAAGGCTGAAAACCAATCTGCACAACCCTCGCAAACGTTGAACCAGCGCTTTTTAGCCCGAAGGGCATACATACAAAGTAGTACGTGCCACATGGGGTGATAAACGCGGTTTTCTCTTCATCTTCCTTAGCCATGAAGATCTTATAGTAGCCAGAGTATGCGTAAAGGAAGGAGAGCAAATCACATCTTAAAGTGGAGTCAACGATCTGGTCGATACATGGCAAGGGGAAGGGACCTTTGGACACGCTTTGTTCAAGTCGGTGAAGTCAATATGAAGTCTTCACTTCCCATTTGCCTTGCGTACCACCACTGGATTTGCTAACCAAGTTGGGTGCAACACTCCTCTGACCAAGCCCGCTGCTTGAAGTTTCTTAATTTCCTCGACAATGATCTGTTGCCGCTCCAAGGCTTGCTTTCTGACCTTCTGCTTGATGGGACGGGCATGAGGACAAACAACAAGGTGGTGCTCAATTACCTCCCTGGGATCACCGGGGATGTCAGATGGTTGCCATGCAAACACATCTATGTTCGCGCGCAAGAAGGCAACGAGTGCGCTTTCCTATTTTGTCATCAAGGGTGGTAATAATAGTGAAGGTACCATCGGTGCCATCCTTCCTTGCCGGAACCTTCTTCGTCGTAGGGGGAGCCGTCGTGGATCTTTTGCTAGTCCAACTTTCTGGCAGATCTCTACTGGGTGCAACTCACTCCAAAGAGGTGCGCTTCCCGGGTTCCTTATCAGTGTCCTTGCCAGCTTTCTTAATTTTCTTTTCCTCCATGGAGGGAGCTGAGGCCTTGATGGCCTCTTCTCCTACCGCATCTCTATTCACCTTGTTGACGCAGATAACTGCATCCCTCTTATCTCATGGAATGGAGACGACTCCCATTGGGCCCGACATCTTCAAGGTGTTATATGCGTAATGGGATGCTACCATGAACTTGGCCAAGGTTGGGCGACCAAGGATTCTGTTGAATGGCAGGGGAGGCTCAACGACATCGAACACAACCTTCTTAGTCCTGAAGTTTATTTCCCCGCCAAACGTCACCGGCAAAGTGATCTTTCCCTTTGGCTGGCTCCTTCCTTGGTTGATTCCCTAAAAACTGCCAGTCTTCCTTAGGTCTTCCTCAGGAATTTGAAGTCTCTTAAGCATGCCGGGGGAAATCAAATTCAACCATGCTCCGCCATCAACCGAAATCTTTGTCACCTTGAGGTTGCGGATTGTTGGTGAAACCAACAACAGCAGACATCCAACCGCAGTGGTGCGATCTTGATGATCCTCAATGTCAAAAATGATGGGCGTGCGAGACCACTTGAGTTGTTCTTGAGCGTGTTGGGGGACGTAGCATGCAATTTCAAAAAAATTCGGACGGTCACGCGAGATCTCTCTAGGAGATGCATAGCAACGTGACGGGGAGAGTGTGTCCACCTACCCATGTAGACCGAAAGAGGAAGCGTTAGGTTAACGCGGTTGATGTAGTCGAACATCTTCACGATCCAACCTATCTAGTACCGAACGTGCGACACCTCCGAGTTCAGCACACGTTCAGCTCGATGACATACCTCGAAATCTAGATCCAGCAGAGGGTCGAGGGAGAGTTTCGTCAGCACGACGGCGTGGTGACGGTGATGGTGATGTGATCCGCGCAGGGCTTCGCCTAAGCACTATGACGCTATGACCGGAGGAGTAAACTATGGAGGGGGGCACCGCACATGGCTAAGAGAATAACTGTTGTACTTTGGGGTGCCCCTACCCCCATATATAAAGGAAAGGAGGAGGAGGCCAGCCACCAAGGGGGCACGCAAAGGGGGGAGTCCTACTAGGACTCCACTCCTAGTAGGATTCGGCCCCCCTTTTTTCCTTTCTCATTGGAGGGGAAAAGGGAAGGAGAGGGAGAGGGAGAGGGAAAGAGGAAAGGGGGCCGCGCCCCTCCCCCTTGTCCAATTCAGACTCCCTTGGTGTGTGTGTGTGTGGGAGGGGGGCGCCACCCTGCGGGCGCCCCTCTCTTTCTCCCCTGTGGCCCAAGAAAGCCCATTACTTCCCCGGGGGGTTCCGGTAACCCCTCGGTACTCCGATAAATATCCAAAACGTCTCGAAACCATTCCGGTGTCTCATCATGTCCGTGATCTCATCTGGGACTCCAAACAATCTCCGGTCACCAAAACACATAAATCATAATACAAATCGTCATCAAACATTAAGCGTGCGGACCCTACGGGTTCGAGAACTTTGTAGACATGACCGAGACACATCTCTGATCAATAACCAACAGTGGAACCTGGATGCTCATATTGGTTCCTACATATTCTACGAAGATCTTTATCTGTCAAACCGCAATGACAACATACGTTATTCCCTTTGTCATCGGTATGTTACTTGCCCGAGATTCGATCGTCGGTATCATCATACCTAGTTCAATCGTTACCGACAAGTCTCTTTACTCATTTCGTAATGCATCATCTCATAACTAACTCATTAGTCACATTGCTTGCAAGTCTTATAATGATGTGCATTATGGAGAGGGCCCAGAGATACCTCTCCGATACTCGGAGTGACAAATCCTAATCTCGTTCTATGCCAACCCAACAAATACCTTCAGAGACACCTGTAGAGCATCTTTATAATCACCCAGTTACGTTGTGACATTTGATAGCACACAAGGTGTTCCTCCTGTATTCTGGCGTTGCATAATATCATAGTCAAAGGAATATGTATAAGTCATGAATAAAGCAATATCAATAAAACTTAACGATCATTATGCTAAGCTAACGGATTGGTCTTGTCCATCACATCATTATCTAATGATTTGATCCCGTTCATAAAATGACAACACATGTCTATGGTCAGAAAACTTTAACCATCTTTGATTAACGAGCTAGTCAAGTAGAGGCATACCAGGTACACTCTGTATTGTCTATGTATTCACACATGTACTAAGTTTTTGGTTAATACAATTCTAGCATGACATTTATCATGATATAAGGAAATATAAATAACAACTTTATTATTGCCTCTAAGGCATATTCCCTTCAGTCTCCCACTTGCACTAGAGTCAATCTAGATTACATAGTAATGATTCTAACACCCATGGAGTCTTGGTGCTGATCATGTTTTGCTCATGGAAGAGGCTTAGTCAACACGTCTGCAACATTCAGATCCGTATGTATTCTGCAAATATCCATGTCTCCCTCCTTGACTTGATCATAGATGGAGTTGAAGCGTCTCTTGATGTGTTTGGTTCTCCTGTGAAATCCGGATTCCTTCGCTAAGGCAATTGTTCCAGTATTGTCACAAAAGATTTTCATTGGACCCGATGCACTAGGTATTACACCAAGATCGGATATGAACTCCTTCATCCAGACTCCTTCATTTGCTGCTTCCGAAGCAGCTATGTACTCCGCTTCACACGTAGATCCCGCCACTCTGCTTGGAACTGCACTAACTGACAGCTCCACCATTCAATTAAATACGTATCCGGTTTGAGACTTAGAGTCATCCGGATCAGTGTCAAATCTTGCATCGACGTAACCATTCACGACAAGCTCTGTGTCACCTCCATAAACAAGAAACATATCCATAGTCCTTTTCAGGTATTTCAGGATGTTCTTGACCGTTGTCCAGTGATCCACTCCTGGATTACTTTGGTACCTCCCTGCTAAACTTATAGCAAGGCAAACATCAGGTCTGGTACACATCATTGCATACATGATAGAACCTATGGCTGAGGCATAGGGAATGACTTTCATTTTATCTCTATCTTCTGCAGTGGGCAGGCATTGAGTCTGACTCAACTTCACACCTTGTAATACAGGCAAGCACCCTTTCTTTGACTGATCCATTTTGAACTTCTTCAAAACTTTGTCAAGGTATGTGCTTTGTGAAAGTCCAATTAAGCGTCATGATCTATCTCTATAGATCTTGATGCCTAATATATAAGCAGCTTCACCGAGGTCTTTCATTGAAAAATTCTTATTCAAGTATCCTTTTATGCTATCCAGAAATTCTATGTTATTTCCAATCAACAATATGTCATCCACATATAATATTAGAAATGGTACAGAGCTCCCACTCACTTTCTTGTAAATACAGGATTCTCCAAAAGTCTGTATAAAACCAAATGCTTTGATCACACTATCAAAGCGTATATTCCAACTCCGAGAGGCTTGCACCAGTCCATAAATGGATTGTTGGAGCTTGCGTACTTTGTTAGTACCTTTAGGATCGACAAAACCTTTTGGTTGCATCATATACAACTCTTATTTAAGAAATCCATTAAGGAATTCGGTTTGACATCCATTTGCCAAATTTCATAATCATAAAATCCGACAATTGTTAACATGATTCACAGACTTAAGCATCGCTATGGGTGAGGAAGTCTCATCGTAGTCAACTCCTTGAACTTGTCGAAAACCTTTCAAAACAAGTCGAGCTTTGTAGACAGTAACATTACCGTTAGCGTCAGTCTTCTTCTTGAAGATCCATTTATTCTCTATGGCTTGCTGATCCTCGGGAAGTCAACAAAGTCCACACTTTGTTCTCATACATGGATCCCATCTTAGATTTCATGGCCTCAAGCCATCTCGCGGAATCTGGGCTCATCATCGCTTCCTCATAGTTTGTAGGTTTCTCATGGTCTAGCAACATGACTTCCAGAACAGGATTACCGTACCACTCTGGTGCAGACTGTACTCTGGTTTACCTACGAGGTTCAGTAGTAACTTGATCTGAAGTTTCATGATCATCATCATTAACTTCCTCACTAATTAGTGTAGGCATCACTGGAATGGATTTCTGTGATGAATCATTTTCCAATTTGAGAGAAGGTACAACTACCTCATCAAGTTCTACTTTCCTCCCACTCGCTTCTTTTGAGAGAAACTCCTTCTCTATAAAGGATCCATTCTTAGCAACGAGTATCTTGCCTTCAGCTATGTGATAGAAGGTGTACCCAACAGTTTCTTTTAGGTATCCTATGAAGATACATTTCTCCAATTTGGGTTTGAGCTTATCAGGTTAATGCTTTTTCACATAAGCATCGCAGCCCCAAACTTTAAGAGACGACAACTTAGGTTTCTTGCCAAACCACAGTTCATATGGTGTCATCTCAACGGATTTAGATGGTGCCCTATTTAACGTGAATGCAACCGTCTCTAAAGCATAACCCCAGAATGATAGTCGTAAATCGATAAGAGACATCATAGATCGCACCATATCTAATAAAGTACAGTTACGGTGTTTGGACACACCATTACGCTATGGTTTTCCAGGTGGCGTGAGTTGCAAAACTATTCCACACTATTTCAAATGAAGACCAAACTAGTAACTCAAATATTCGCCTCCGCGATCAGATCGTAGAAACTTTATTTTCTTGTTACAATGATTTTCCACTTCACTCTGAAATTCTTTGAACTTATTAAATGTTTCAGACTTATGTTTCATTAAGTAGATATACCCATATCTACTCAAATCACCTGTGAAGGTAAGAAAATAACGATGCCCGCTGCGAGCCTCAACACTCATCGGACCGCATACATCAGTATGTATTATTTCCAATAAGTCAGTGGCTCGCTCCATTGTTTCGGAGAATGGAGTCTTAGTCATGTTGCCCATGAGGCATGGTTCGCAAGTATCAAGTGATTCATAATCAAGTGATTCCAAAAGCCCATCAGCATGGAGTTTCTTCATGCACTTTACACCAATATGACCTAAGCGACAGCACCACAAATAACTTGCAGTATCATTATTAACTTTTCATCCTTTGGCTTCAATATTGTGAATATGTGTATCACTGAGACCGAGATTCAACAAAAATAGACCACTCATTAAGGGTACATGACCATAAAAGATATTACTCATATGAATAGAACAACCATTATTCTCTAATTTAAATGAATAACCGTCTCGCATCAAACAAGATCCAGATATAATGTTCATGCTCAACGCTGGCACCAAACAAACAATTATTCAGGTCTAAAACTAATCCCGAAGGTAGATGTAGAGGTAGCATGCCGACGGCGATCACATCGACCTTGGAACCATTTCCAACGCACATCGTCACCTCGTCCTTAGCCAATCTTCGTTTAATCCATAGGCCCCTGTTTCGAGTTGCAAATATGAGCAACAGAACCAATATCAAATACCCAGACGCTACTACGAGCATTAGTAAGGTACACATCAATAACATGCATATCAAATATAGCTTTCACTTTGCCATCCTTCTTATCTGCCAAATACTTGGGGCAATTTCGTTTCCAATGACCAGTCTCTTTGCAGTAGAAGCACTCAGTTTCAGGCTTAGGTCCAGACTTGGGCTTCTTCCCTTGAGCAGCAACTTGCTTGCTGTTCTTCTTGAAGTTCCCCTTCTTCCCTTTGCCCTTTTTCTTGAAACTAGTGGTCTTGTTAACCATCAACACTTGATGCTCCTTCTTGATTTCTACCTCCACAGCCTTAAGCATCGCGAAGAGCTCAGAAATTGTCTTTTCTATCCCTTGCATGTTATAGTTCGTCACGAAGCCTTTATAGCTTCGTGGCAGCGATTGAAGAACTCTGTCAATGACACTATCATCAGGAAGATTAACTCCCAGCTGAGTCAAGTGGTTATGGTACCCAGGCATTCTGAGTATGTGTTCACTGACAGAACTGTTCTCGTCCATTTTGGAGCTATAAAACTTGTTGGAGACTTCGTATCTCTCAACTTGGGCATTTTCTTGAAATATTAACTTCAGCTCTTGGAACATGTCATATGCTCCATGATGTTCAGAACGTCTTTGAAGTCCCGATTCTAAGCCATAAAGCATGGCACATTGAACTATAGAGTAGTCATCAACTTTAGTTTGTCAGACGTTCATAATGTCCGGAGTTGCTCCTGTAGCGGGTCTTGCACCTAGTGGTGCTTCTAGAATGTTATTCTTCTGTGCAGCAATGAGGATAATCCTCAAGTTACGGACCCAGTCCATGTAGTACCATCATATTTCAACTTAGCTTTCTCTAGGAACGCATTAAAATTCAAGGGAACGGTAGCACGTGCCATTGATCTACAACAACATAGATATGCAAAAACTATCAGGACTAAGTTCATGATAAATTTAAGTTCAACTAATCATATTACTAAAGAAATCCCTCTTAGATAGACATTTCTCTACTCATCTAAACGATCAGGTGATCCATATCAACTAAACCATGTCCGATCATCACGTGAGATGGAGTAGTTTTCAATGGTGAACATCTCTATGTTGATCATATCTACTATATGATTCACGTTCGACCTTTCGGTCTCAGTGTTCCGAGGCCAGATGTGTATATGCTAGGCTCGTCAAGTTTAACCTTAGTATTCTGCACATGCAAAACTGTCTTACACCCGTTGTATGTGAACGTAGAGCTTATCACACCCGATCATCACGTGGTGTCTTGGCATGATGAACTATAGCAACGGTGCATACTTAGGGAGAACACTTATACCTTGAAATTTATTGACGGATCATCTTATAATGCTACCACCGTACTAAGCAAAATAAGATGCATAAAAGATAAACATCACATGCAATCAAAATATGTGACATGCTATGGCCATCATCATCTTGTGCCTTTGATCTCCATCTCCAAAGCATCGTCATGATCTCCATCGTCACCGGCTTGACACATTGATCTCCATCGTAGCGTCGTTGTCTTCTCACCAACTATTGCTTCTACGACTATCGCTACCGCATAATGATAACGTAAAGCAAATACATGGCGATTGCACTTCATACAATAAAGCGTCAACCATAAGGCTCCTGCGAGTTGCCGATAACTTTTACAAAACATGATCATCTCATACAATAACTTATATCACATCATGTCTTGATGATACCACATCACAACATGCCCTGCAAAAACAAGTTAGACGTCCTCTACTTTGTTGTTGCAAGTTTTACGTGGATGCTACGGGCATCTAGCAAGAACCGTTCTTACCTACGCATCAAAACCACAACAATTTTTCATCAAGTGTGTTGTTTTAACCTTCAACAAGGCCCAGCTGTAGTCAAATTCGATTCAACTAAAGTTGGAGAAACAGACACCTGCCACCACCTTTATGCAAAACAAGTTGCATGTCAGTCGGTGGAACCGGTCTCATGAACATGGTAATGTAAGGTTGGTCCAGGCCGCTTCATCCAACAATACCACCGAATCAAACTAAGACGTTAATGGTAAGCAGTATGACTATTATCACACACAAGTCTTTGTGTTCTACTCGTGCATATCATCTACGCATAGACCTGGCTCGGATGCCACTGTTGGGGAACGTATCATGCAATTTCAAAAAAATTCCTACGATCACGCAAGATCTATCTAGGAGATGCATAGCAACGAGAGGGGGAGAGTGTGTCCACGTACCCTTGTAGACCGAAAGCGGAAGCATTAGATTAACGCGATTGATGTAGTCGAATGTCTTCACGATCCAACTGATCTAGTACCGAACGTACGACGCCTCTGAGTTCAGCACACGTTCAGCTCGATGACGTCCGTTGAACTCTTAATCCAGCAGAGGGTGATAGTGATGCTGATGTGATACGCACAGGGCTTGATAACCCACAAGTATAGGGGATCGCAACAGTTTTCAAGGGTAGAGTATTCAACCCAAATTCATTGATTCGACACAAGGGGAGCCAAAGAATATTCTCAAGTATTAGCAGCTGAGTTGTCAATTCGACCACACTTGGAAACTTAATATCTGCAGTAAGGTATTTAGTAGAAAAGTAATATGATAGTAGTGGTAATGGTAGCAAAAGGTAATGATAGAAAAGTAATGTTTTTGGTATTTTGTAGTGATTGTAACAATAGCAACGGAAAAGTAAATAAACTAAGAACAATATATGGAAAGCTCGTAGGCAATGGATCGATGATAGAGAGTTATGCCGGATGCGGTTCATCATGTAACAGTCATAACCTACGGTGACACAGAACTAGCTCGAATTCATCAATGTAATGTAGGCATGTATTCCGAATATAGTCATACGTGCTTATGGAAAAGAACTTGCACGACATCTTTTGTCCTACCCTCCCGTGGCAGTGGGGTCCTAGCGGAAACTAAGGGATATTAAGGCCTCCTTTTAATAGAGTACTGGACCAAAGCATTAACACATAGTGAATACATGAACTCCTCAAACTACGGTCATCACCGGGAGTGGTCCCGATTATTGTCACTTCGGGGTTGCTAGATCATAACACATAGTAGGTCACTATAGACTTGCAAGATAGGATCAAGAACTCACATATATTCATGAAAAAATAATAGGTTCAGATCTGAAATCATGGCACTCGGGCCCTAGTGACAAGCATTAAGCATAGCAAAGTCATAACAACATCAATCTCAGAACATAGTGGATACTAGGGATCAAACCCTAACAAAACTAACTCGATTACATGATAAATCTCATCCAACCCATCACCGTCCAGCAAGCCTATGATGGAATTACTCACGCACGGCGGTGAGCATCATGAAATTGGTGATGATGGATGGTTGATGATGACGATGGCGACGGATTCCCCTCTCTGGAGCCCCGAACGGACTCCAGATCAGCCCTCCCTATAGAGTTTAGGGCTTGGCGGCAGATCCGTATCGTTCTCTCTGATTTTTTTCTCTCTGAACATGAATATATAGAGTTGGAGTTGAGGTCGGAGGAGCTCCAGGGGGCCCACGAGGTAGGGGGGCGCGCCCAGGGGGGCAGGCGCGCCCCCCACCCTTGTGGCTAGGGTGTGGGCCCCCTGGTATTGATCTTTTGCCAATATTTTTTAGTATTTCAAAAAATAATCTCCGTGAAGTTTCAGGTCATTCCGAGAACTTTTGTTTCTGCACATAAATAACATCATGGCAATTCTGCTGAAAATAGCGTCAGTCCAGGTTAGTTCCATTCAAATCATGCAAGTTAGAGTCCAAAACAAGGGCAAAAGTGTTTGGAAAAGTAGATACGACAGAGACGTATCAACTCCCCCAAGCTTAAACCTTTGCTTGTCCTCAAGCAATTCAGTTGACAAACTGAAAGTGATAAAGAAAAACTTTTACAAACTCTGTTTGCTCTTGTTGTTGTAAATATGTAAAGCCAACATTCAAGTTTTCAGCAAAAATTATAAACTAACCATATTCACAATAACGCTTAGGTCTCATGTTTACTCATATCAATGTCATAATCAACTAGCGAGCAATAATAATAAATCTCGGGTGACAACACTTTCTCAAAATAATCATAATATGATATAACAAGATGGTATCTCGCTAGCCCTTTCTGAGACCGCAAAACATAAATGCAGAGCACCTTTAAAGATCAAGGACTGACTAGACATTGTAATTCATGGTAAAAGAGATCCAGTCAAGTCATACTCGATGTAAAATAATCAATAATGAATGCAAATGACAGAGGTGCTCTCCAGCGGGTGCTTTTTAATAAGAGGAGGATGACTCAGCATAAAAGTAAATAGGCCCTTCGTAGAGGGACTCAGGGATTTGTACAGGTGCTAGAGCTCGGTTTTGAAATAGATATGAATAATATTTTGAGCGGTATACTTTCATTGTCAACATGACAACCAAGAGATGGTGATATCTTCAATGCTACACACATTATAGGCGGTGCCCAAACAGAATGGTAAAGTTTATACCCCCCTCCACCAACAAGCATCAATCCGTGGCTTGCTCGAAACAACGAGTGCCTCCAATTAACAAGAGTCCCGAGGGAGTTTTGTTTGCAATTATTTTGATTTGATTTGCATAAAGCATGGGACTGGGCATCCCGGTGACCAGCCATTTTCTCGGGAGTGAGGAGCGGAGTCCACACCTCTTGAGAATAACCCACCTAACATGGAAGATACGGACAACCCTAGTTGATACATGAGCTATTCGAGCGTACAAAACAGGATTGTTTTTGAAGGTTTAGAGTTTGGCACATACAAATTTACTTGGAACGGCAGGTAGATACCGTATATAGGTAGGTATGGTGGACTTATATGGAACAACTCTGGGGTTTAGGGAATTGGATGCACAAGCAGTATTCCTGCTTAGTACAAGTGAAGGCTAGCAAAAGACTGGGAAGCGACCAACTAGAGAGCGACAACAACCATGAACATGCATTAAAGTTAACGAACATTGAGTGCAAGCATGAGTAGGATATAATCCACCATGAACATAAATATTGTGAAGGCTATGTTGATTTTGTTTCAACTACATGCGTGAACATGTGCCAAGTCAAGTCACTTAAATCATTCAGAGGAGGATACCACCCTATCATACCACATCACAACCATTTTAATAGCATGTTGACATGCAAGGTAAACCATTATAAGCTCCTAGCTAATTAAGCATGGCATAAGAAACTATGATCTCTAATTGTCATTGCAAACATGTTTATTCATAATTGGTTGAATCAGGAACGATGGATTAATCATATTTACAAAAACAAGAGAGGTCGAGTTCATACCAACTTTTCTCATCTCAATAAGTTCATCATATAATCAGCATTATTGCCTTTCACTTGCACAACCGAATAGTGTGGATAATAATAATAGTGCACGTGCATTGGACTAAGTTGGAGTATGCAACCATTCAATTCAAGAGAGAAGACAAGTTAATATGGGCTCTTTGTCAGATCAACGATAATGCATATAAAAGCCACTTTAACATCTTAATTATGGTCTTCTCCTCTCGACCCCCAAAGAACAAGAAAAGAAATAAAATTATTTACACAGGAAAGCTCCCAACAAGGAAAAGAAGAATGAGTAATCTTTTTGGGTTTTCTTTTTAATTACTAATACAAGCATGGAAATTAAACTAATTAAAAGCTACAACTAATTTTTTTGTTTTTCTTAAGGTTTATTAAACACACAAGAAGAAAGCATAAAAAAGGGAATTAAACTAGCATGGATGATACAATGAAAAAGTATGAGCACCGACAACTAGCAATGAGTGTGTGAATATGAATGTAATGTCGGTGAGAAATACGTACTCCCCCAAGCTTAGGCTTTTGGCCTAAGTTGGTCTATGGCCACGGCTGGCCTGGGGGATATCCAAAGTAATAGTAGGGGTCGTACTGTGATGCAGCAGTCATTGCATCGTGGGCTACAGCTTGGAGGCGAGCTATCTCAGCTCTCCTCTTATACTCTTCCGCCTCATCTCTGGTTATAAAATATCTCCCTTTTTCCTGGAAGTCAAAGAAAGTAGAAGCAGGGAGAGCAACGTGATAGGTGCGTTGTCTATCAAAGATTAGTCGGTACTGGAGGAACTAATCATTCCTCTCAACAAACTGATGACGAACCATAGCCTCATAATCCAAATAAGCAGGAGGCAACTCAATATCATCCTCACGTATGGTTATACCAAGAAAATTAGCTATGCGCGTTGCACAAATTCCACCAAAGAAATCTCCATTAAATCTATTAAGATGCAACCTACGTGCAACAATGGCTCCCAAATTATAAGATTTATCTCCTAACACAGCAGTCCTAAGAATACTGAGGTCAGGGACACACATGTGACATGCTTCATCTTTACCATTAATGCATCTACCTATGAAGAGAGCAAAATAATGTGTAGCAGGAAAGTGAATGCTCCCTATAGTAGCTTGTGTTATATCTCTGGACTCTCCCATAGTTATACTTGCAAGAAAATCTCTAAACTCAGATTTGCGGGGTTCATTAGTACTACCCCATTGTGGAAGTTTGCAGGCAGTGGTAAAATCCTCTAAGTCCATAGTATAAGAATTTTCATAAAGATCAAACAGGACAGTTTGAGAATTGCGTGAAGACAAAAATTCAAACCTCCCCACAAAGGAACTAGTGAGATAGTGGTACTGACGACACTTTTCTGCCTCGAAGCTCACAAGATCAGCATTATGCAAATATGTGTTAAATTCTTCCTTAATTCCTGCTCGATCCATGAAGTCCTCTAAAGGCCATTCACAAGGCCGCATTGGAGCGTCCCTTGGTGGCTCATAATCAGCATCATGCATTGCAAGCCTGGGTCCTTGTTTCCTTGAAGAACCACCTTGGTACATTTTCCTAAACATATTTCTTCCTCTGAAAAATTTCTGAAATTTTTAGTAACTTCAAAATAAAAGTGAACCAAACTCAACAAAATTGATAGCAACTACTCCTACAAGTGCCTAGAGCCTATATCATGCATCAAAACTACTTGGAACCATATACATTTGACATGCAAGCTCAAGAACAGGGTCACCTAAGCAGCAAAAATATGCAATGAATAAAGCACTAGAACAAAAACTAATTAGACCATTGGAGGAGTCACATACCAAGGAACAATCCCACAAAGCAGTTTTCTGAGAGGTGCCTTGAGCAAGGAGATCGAAAATCGCAGCAAAAGGGGCTAGAACTCGTGATTGAGCTGGATAATGGTTTTTGTGGGAGGAAGAAGGAGTGTGTGGGTGCAGGAATAAGTGAGGAGGGCCACCATGGTCCCACGAGGTAGGGGGCGCGTCCAGGGGGGGGGTGGGCGTGCCCTCCACCCTCGTGGCCAGGTGGATGCCCCCCTATTGTGTTCTCAGTGCAAAATATTCTCAAATATTCCAGAAAAAATCATATTTAGATTTCAGGGCATTTGGAGAACTTTTATTTTCGGGGTATTTTTATATTGCACGTATAATTCGGATAACAGATAGAAAATACTATGTTTACTTTATTAAATATAAATAACAGAAAGTAAAAGGAGGGCACAGAAGGTTGTGCTTTCTCACTTCATCCATCTCATGATCATCAAAAGGAATCCATTAGCAAGGTTGATCAAGTCTTGTTAACAAACTCATACCGAATAACATGGAACCGAAGGAATTTCGAATAACACTATGTTACCTCAACGGGGATATGCACATCCCCAATAATTAGAATATCATATTTCTTCTTGACAGTAGGAAGAGGAAAGTCAAAATCTCCAAAAATAGTCGATGGAACTTTTCCAATAGAATTAATACTATGAACTTGAGGTTGTTTCCTCGGAAAGTGTACCGTATGCTCATTACCATTAACATGAAAAGTGACATTGCCTTTGGTGCAATCAATAACAGCTCCTGCAGTATTCAAAAAGGGTCTTCCAAGAATAATAGACATACTATCGTCCTCGGGAATATCAAGAATAACAAAGTCCGTTAAAATAGTAACGTTTCCAACCACAACAGGCACATCCTCACAAATACCGACAAGTATAGCATTTGATTTATCAGACATTTGCAAAGATATTTCAGTCGGTGTCAACTTATTCAAATCAAGTCTAAGATATAAAGAGAGAGGCATAACACTAACACCGGCTCCAAGATCACATAAAGCAGTTTTAACATAATTTCTTTTAATGGAGCATGGTATAGTGAGTACTCCTGGATCTCCTAACTTCTTAGGTATTCCACCCTTAAAAAGTGTAATTAGCAAGCATGGTTGAAATTTCAGCTTCCGGTATCTTTCTTTTATTAGTAACAATTTCTTTCATGTACTTAGCAAAAGGATTCATTTTGAGCATATCAGTTAATCGCATACGCAAAAAGATAGGTCTAATCATTTCAGCAAAGTGCTCAAAATCCTCATCATCCTTTTTCTTGGATGGTTTGGGAGGAAAAGGCATGGGTTTTTGAACCCATGGTTCTCTTTCTTTAACATGTTTCCTAGCAACAAAGTCTCTCTTATCATAACATTGATTCTTTGGTTGTGGGTTATCAAGATCAACAATAGTTTCAATTTCTATATCATTATCATTGCTAGGTTGAGCATCATCATGAACATTATCACTAGTTTCAGGTTCATTACCAGATTGTGTTTCAGCATCAAAAATAGAAATACCATTTGGATTCTCAGGTGTTTCAGAAATAGGTTCACTGGAAGCATGCAAAGTCCTATCATTTTTCTTTTTCTTCCTTTTAGAAGGACTAGGTGCATCTATATTATTTCTCTGAGAATCTTGCTCAATTCTCTTAGGGTGGCCTTTGGGATACAAAGGTTCCTGAGTCATTTTACCAGTTCTAGTAGCCACTCTAACATCATTGTCCTTATTCTTACTATTCAATTCATTAAGCAAATCATTTTGAGCTTTAAGTACTTGTTCTACTTGAGTGGTAACCATAGAAGCATGTTTACTAATAAGTTTAAGTTCACCTTTGACATTAGCCATATAATCACCCAAGTGTTCAAGCATATCAACACTGCGTTTTAATTCTCTACCAAAATAAGCATTGAAGTCTTCTTTCTTAACCATAAATTTATCAAAGTCATCTAAGCATGGGCTAGCAAACTTGGTAAATGGGATTTCAGCTTTATCGTATCTATAGAGAGAATTTACCTTTACTACCTGTGTTGGGTTATCAAGACCATGTGTTCCTTCAATAGGTGGTAAATTAAGACCATGTATTTCTTCAATATGAGGTAAATTCTTAACATCTTCAGCTTTAATACCCTTTTCTTTAATGGATTTCTTTGCCTCTTGCATATCTTCAGGACTGAGAAATAGAACACCCCTTTTCTTCGGAGTTGGTTTAGGAATAGGCTCAGGGGCTGGCTCAGGAAGTGTCCAATTATTTTAATTTGTCAACATATTATTCAATAAAATTTCAGCTTCAACCGGTGTTCTTTTCCTGAAAACTGAACCAACACAACTATCCAGGTAATCTCTGGAAGCATCCGTTAGTCCATTATAAAAGATATCAAGTATTCCATTTTTCTTAAGAGGATGATCAGGCAAAGCATTAAGTAATTAGAGAAGCCTCCCCCAAGCTTGTGGGAGACTCTCTTCTACAATTTGCACAAAATTATATATATCCCTTAAGGTAGCTTGTTTCTTATGAGCAGGGAAATATTTAGCAGAGAAGTAATAGATCATATCCTGGGGACTACGCACACAACGATGATCAAGAGAATGAAACCATATCTTAGCATCACCCTTTAATGAGAACGGAAATATTTTAAGGATATAAAAGTAACGAGTTCTCTCATCATTAGTGAACAGGGTGGCTATATCATTTAATTTAGTAAGATGTGCCACAACAGTTTCAGACGCATAGCCATGAAAAGGATCAGATTCAACCAAAGTAATTATCTCAGGATCAATAGAGAATTCATAATCTTTATCAGTAACAAAGATAGGTGAAGTAGCATCAGCATGATCATATTTCATTCTAGCATTCAGAGTTTTTTGTTTAAGCTTAGCTAATAATTTCTTAAGATCACTTCTATCATTGCAAGCAAGAAAGTCTCTTTTAGTTTCTTCATCCATAACATAGCCCTCAGGCACAACAGGTAATTCATATTTATTAGGAGAGCCTTCATAATCACTTTCGTCAGTATTATCAGTTTCAATAATTTCATTCTCTCTAGCCCTAGCGAGTTGTTCATCAAGAAATTCACCGAGTGGCACAATAGTATCAGGCATAGAAGTAGTTTCATCATAAGTATCATGCATAGCAGAAGTGGCATCATCAATAATATGCGACATATCAGAATTAATAACAGAAGCAGGTTTAGGTGTCGCAAGCTTACTCAAAACAAAAGGTGAATCAAGTGCAGAGCTAGATGGCAGTTCCTTACCTCCCCTCGTAGTTGAGGGATAAATCTTGGTTCTTGGATCTTTAAAGTTCTTCATAATGATAAGCAGATATAATCCCAAGTGACTCAAAGAATAGAGCTATGCTCCCCGGCAACGGCGCCAGAAAATGGTCTTGATAACCCACAAGTATAGGGGATCGCAATAGTTTTCGAGGGTAGAGTATTCAACCCAAATTTATTGATTCGACACAAGGGGATCCAAAGAATATTCTCAAGTATTAGCAGATGAGCTGTCAATTCAACCACACCTGGAAACTTAATATCTGCAGCAAGGTATTTAGTAGCAAAGTAATATGATAGTAGTGGTAATGGTAGCAAAAGGTAATGATAGCAAAAGTAATGTTTTTGGTATTTTGTAGTGATCGTAACAATAGCAACGGAAAAATAAATAAACGAAGAACAATATATGGAAAGCTCGTAGGCAATGGATCGGTGATAGAGAATTCTGCCGGATGCGGTTCATCATGTAATAGTCATAACCTAGGGTGACATAGAACTAGCTCCAATTCATCAATGTAATGTAGGCATGTATTCCAAATATAGTCATACGTGCTTATGGAAAAGAACTTGCATGACATCTTTTGTCCTACCCTCCCGTGGCAGCGGGGTCCTAGCGGAAACTAAGGGATATTAAGGCCTCCTTTTAATAGAGTACCAGACCAAAGCATTAACACATAGTGAATACATGAACTCCTCAAACTATGGTCATCACCGGGAGTGGTCCCGATTATTGTCACTTCGGTGTTGCTGGATCATAACACATAGTAGGTGACTATAGACTTGCAAGATAGGATCAAGGACTCACATATATTCATGAAAACATAACATGTTCAGATCTGAAATCATGGCACTCGGGCCCTAGTGACAAGCATTAAGCATAGCAAAGTCATAGCAACATCAATCTCAGAACATAGTGGATACTAGGGATCAAACCCTAACAAAACTAACTCGATTACATGATAAATATCATCCAACCCATCACCGTCCAGCAAGCCTACGACGGAATTACTTACGCACGGCGGTGAGCATCATGAAATTGGTAATGTAGGATGGTTGATGATGACGATGACGACGGATTCCCCTCTCCGGATCCCTGAACGGACTCTAGATCAGCCCTCTCAAGATAGTTTAGGGCTTGGCGGCGGCTCCGTATCGTAAAACGCGAAGAATCCTTCTCTCTAATTTTTCTCTCTCCGAACACAAATATATAGAGTTGGAGTTGAGGTCGGAGGAGCTCCAGGGGGCCCACGAGGTAGGGGGCGCGCCCAGGGGGGCAGGCGCGCCCCCACACTCGTGGCTAGGGTGTGGGCCCCATGGTCTTGATCTTGTGCCAGTATTTTTTATTATTTCCAAAAATAATCTCCATGAAGTTTCAGGTCATCCCGAGAACTTTTGTTTCTGCACATAAATAACACCATGGCAATTCTGCTGCAAACAGCGTCAGTCTGGGTTAGTTCCATTCAAATCATGCAAGTTAGAGTCCAAAACAAGGGCAAAAGTGTTTGCAAAAGTAGATACGACAGAGACGTATCAGGGCTTTGCCTAAGCACTACGACGCTATGACTGGAGGAGTAAACTGTGGAGGGGGCACTGCACACGGCTAAGAGAATAACTGTTGTACTTTGGGGTGCCTCCTGCCCTCGTATATAAAGCAGGGGAGGAGGAGGCTGGCCACCAAGGGGGCGCGCCAAGGGCGGGAGTCCTACTAGGACTCCACTCCTATAGGATTCACCCCCATTTTTTCCTTTCTCATCGGAGGGGAAAAGAGAAGGGGAGGGAGAGGGAGAGGGAAAGAGGAAAGGGGGCCGCACCGGCTCCCCCTTGTCCAATTGGGACTCCCTTGGTGGGGGGGGGGTGCCACCCTGCGGGCTCCCCTCTCTTTCTCCCCTATGTCCCATGAAGGCCCATTACTTCCCCGGGGGGTTCCGGTAACCCCTCGGTACTCTGATAAATATCCAAAATGTCCCGAAACCATTCTGGTGTCTGAATACTATCGTCCAATATACCAATCTTTACCTCTCGACCATTTCAAGACTTCTCGTCATGTCCGTGATCTCATCCGGGACTCCAAACAATCTTCGCTCACCAAAACACATAACTCATAATACAAATCGTCATCAAAAGTTAAGCGTGCGGACCCTACGGGTTCAAGAACTATGTAGACATGACCGAGACACATCTCCGATCAATAACATACAACGAAACCTAGATGATCATATTGGTTCTTACATATTCTACGAAGATCTTTATCGGTCAAACCGCAATAACAACATACGTTATTCCCTTTGTCATCGGTATGTTACTTGCCCGAGATTCGACCGTCGGTATTATCATACCTAGTTCAATCTTATTTCCGGCAAGTCTCTTTACTCGTTCCGTAATGCATCATGCCGTAACTAACTCATTATTCACATTGTTTGCAAGGCTTATAGTGATGTGCATTACCGAGAGGGCCCAGAGATACCTCTTCGATCGGAGTGACAAATCCTAATCTCGATCTATGTCAACCCAACGAACACCTTCAGAGACACCTGTAGAGCATCTTTATAATCACCCAGTTATGTTGTGATGTTTGATAGCACATAAGGTGTTCCTCTGGTATTCGGGAGTTGCATAATCTCATAGTCAGAGGAATATGTATAAGTCATGAAGAAAGGAATAGCAATAAAACTTAACGATCATTATGCTAAGCTAATGGATGGGTGTCTTGTTCATCACATCATTCTCTAATGATGTGATCCCGTTCATCAAATGACCACACATGTCTATGGTCAGGAAATATTAACCATCTTTGATTAATGAGCTAGTCAAGTAGAGGCATACTAGGGACACTGTATTGTCTATGTATTCACACATGTACTAAGTTTCCAGTTAATACAATTCTAGCATGAATAATAAACATTTATCATGATATAAGGAAATATAAATAACAACTTTATTATTGCCTCTAGGGCATATTTCCTTCAGAGCGCTTGCCACTGGCTCTGCTGCATTGACTTCACGCGCCCACTGGTTGAGTTGGTGGTGAGAGGAGTGCAAGGATGCGCCCCCGTCAATGCACATCACTTCACTAGCCTTCTAAAATTCCTGCTCACTCGTCTCATCATCTTCCTCTTCACTGTCATCTTCATTTTCCTTTTTCTCACGGCCTCTGGTGGGCTTTTCCTTCTGTTGATCGACTTTGCCGCGATGACCATTGCGGCCACCACGGCCTTTCCTGACAGCACCATTCTGGCCTCTCTCCTTATCACACCTTTCATATTCAGCTTCTGCTTCTTGACTAGCTGCTCAACTTGCTTGTAATCTTGGAGATCATGGCCCTTGGTGGTATGGATCTTGTAGTATGGCTGTCGAATTTGCCGGGTTTCTTAGCTGCCACTGCTGCCTGACAATCGGCACAAGCAGCAACTTCCTTGCAAGGTGTCTTAGTCTTTGCTTTCTTGCCGGCATTGAGATTACTGGAGCTCTAAATGGCCATCAATGCTTTCTCCTTATGCTTATTATTGCACTTTCTATTCCTATTCCTGGGGGTGGCGGTGTCATCTTCTTCCGAATCAACTTCGACACCAACGTCCTCCCCTGGAAGTCTTCTCCCCTCTGCAACACGACCACACTTGTCCGCCAACGTGTAGAGTTTTTTGACAGTCTTGGGCAGCCGAACATTCATCTTGGCCCGCATCCTCCGACTGTGCACATTTCTGTGGAATGCGACAATAACTGCTGCTGGATGTATCTTCGGGATGTTGTCGTGCACTCGGCTGAACCTTTGCAAATACTTGCGCAAACTCTTCCCTTCTTTTTGTAGAAGGGTCTGCAGGTCACTGGGTTGCCCTAGTTCTTGATGGCCACCTGTGAAGGTGCCAACGAACTCGTTGCACAGGTTTGCCCATGAGGAAATGGAATCCTTCGGCAGGTGGATCAGTCAAGACATCACATTAGGCTTGAGAGCCATTGAGAAGTAATTGTCAAGCACTTTCTCATCTCTTCCCCTAGCAGCTTGAATGTCCATCATATAGATGCCCCAAAACTTTGTCGGGTTTAGTTTTCCATCATATTTCTCTAGCAGGTCAGGCTTGAAGGTGCGAGAGGATGGCCACCGTACTTGCCGCAGCTTGCGAGTGAAGGCGGGCACCCTAACTCGTAAGGTAAGTACCCGTCAACACTAGGCGTGGGTTCGTAAACGTCGGGTCCATTACGTCTGTCTGATCAACGGCGTGCCTCGTGAAGCCGCTCAATGGTGACGCGGGCGTCTTCCTCCTGTCTCTCAACACTGGGAGTTGATCCTACTGGAGTTGTGGGTCGGATGCGGCCATTGATGCCTCGTCAGGTTCGTCGGCGTCTCGGGTTTGTTGAGCCCGCCATGGTTGCCCTTGGGTGGGCTTCCGTGGAGGGGACTGCACCATGGGTGTAGTCTTCTCAACTTGGCCACTAGTGGGGGCTCCTAGCGTCATTTGCGGGCACCGCGAAGGCTCCGCACGATGTGACTTGTTGGCTTCAGCAAACTCGATGAGGATCTGGATGGTAGCTCTCCATTCATCCATCTTGTCTGCTGCTGGGGGAAAGTTCAACAATAGCCGAGCTCTCGCCATTGCTTCGGCCACCGTCCCTAGCATGGTGTGGGAGGCAGAGCGTGACACTGCACGACTCCTGGTCGAACCATAAGGAGCATCGTTGTGCTCCTACCTCCTAGAGCGGTCTGGCGTGGCTGAGGTTGTTCTTAGTGGCCAAGCTCTTGGTCAAATGGGCCCTTCTCATGCGGACGCAGTCGTGGTGGATCGGCTCCGCTCGGGGTCTTGTCACACTCGCCCTGCGCAGGACGGAGCGTGTGTCTTGGCGTCGCTATGCTGGTCGACATGGCCAGAGGGTCTTGGCTCGCACCAGAGAAAGCGTCAGCACTGTGCTGATTACGCTCACTAGTGTGGCGAGGAGGCGGAAGTTGGGCGTCACCTTGACTCGCACCGGCGGCACCGATCCCTGTGTCAGCGGTGGTGAGGGTGTTGGTTGCACATCCGCAGTGCCCGCCCCGCCCGCCGTGGTTGCGTTGTCCGCAGTGCCCACATCGGCAGGTGAGGAAGCCTTTGAAGCACAAGGATGCGCCGCCGTACCAGTTTTCTTCTTAGGAGCCATTAACGATGTTGAACATGATGAAGATAGATGGACTAACTACTGCCTCAGATTTGCACAACCAATCCCCCTACCTGGCGCGCCAAAGATGTCGTGGGGGAAGCACAGTCACCTATGGGGCATGGCTGCCCCTTTGTGGTTCAGCAAGGGGATGGTCACATTGCACAAAGAGTAGAAACAACAGGCAGCATGATGATGGTCTCTCTCTCTTTTACCTAGGTTCGGGCCGCTTTTGTAGCATAAAACCCTACTCCCGCTATGGTGGATTGATCTTGAGGAACATGAAGAGGTGACGAGCTCAAGCCCAACAAGTGTGCCTCGAGGAGAGCAGCGCACACGTACAAGTGTTGGTGGGTAAAAATGTTCGAACCCCTTGCTGGGTTGCCTCGGGCCTCTTTTTATAGCTTAAGGGGAGAACACAGTGGCAAAACTATCATTATGGTATGATTAGATAGCTAATAGTGCTATCATACCTAACTCTAGCAGTTAGGACAAAGTGCATTAAATGCACTTCTAGGTGTCATGCTGATGTTAAAGGCTGGCAAGCCTGCCGTGCCGCTTATCCATCTTCTCCTTATTAGCGTAACACACCATCCGGATGGGTGTCAATAAAGTTAACCTCCTCTCCAGCAGGTTGCCACATGCGTGACAAGATCCACCTAGCCACTTGAGTGCTCGACATCGCATTGATTAATGACTTGCATGCGATGAGGTGGAGCGGTGGCGTCTTGGCAGAGTCCTATCGATACGGAGCCTGCCAGGATCCGATCTTGATGGCCCTGGGAGCCTTGCCGAGGCGATCTGGTCTTGTCCCTTAGGGGCAGTCTCAACTCGACCGAGTTATCTTGCCTGACAAGGGAGTCCTTCCTGAGGCGTTCTCCTGTTGACTTGATCTTCTTAATGCACTCCTAGATCTCATGAAGAGTGGTTTCTCTAGCTTATCTTGTGTCATGTCTTGGTAATGTGCGCATGATCGTCAACACGCCTGTGCACAAGTCCGGGTGGCAAACACAAATGTTTGTCGCACCGACACAAATCCCAAGGAAAAAGCTGCTAGATTGATCTACTTATATAGGAGCAAGGGGTGGTGGCAAAGGAGGTGGGAGGATGTCCCAAGTCATCCCAAAACAAACCCTAGGTTGTACGAGGACCATGTGCCCAAGTGGAGGTGATGCAACACCTTTGGACTTGTAGTTTGACTTGGATTCTGCGGCAATGTTAGATTGTTTCGTCAATATCTTCACGCTCCGGGCGAATTTGAAGTTGAATTCAATTGGGTTCAAAAGTGCAAAAAATAAAATTTTGAACAAAAAAACAATCACCCAATTCGGAGTCCGGATGCAAAAGTTCTTGACATTTTGAGTCAGGTATGTCTGTATAGTCCGAATCTAAGTCCAGAACCTGAGAGACTTGGACTCTATCTTCTCTTGGGCTAAAAGTGACGCAAGAGAACTTCTTGAGCAACAACTAAATGTCTCCTTTTCCCAAAATCTTCACATGTGGATTTTGCAAGTGTTAGATAGTTCTACAATTAAGCATGAAACAAAAAGAGGTGAAGTACTCTTGTTCTGTATAGCATAAATAAGTTACTACAATTTTTTTATCAGAAATCATCTCAAATAAATAGGCATATGCAATATCTGTGATCATATCCAGGGTAGTCATGTCCTCATCACTTTACTTTGACAATAACGATCTGATTGTCACAGTTCATAAGGATGGCCGGAACCGACTTCTCAACCAATGGCAAGTCCATCAAAAGATCTCGAAGCCATTTTCCTTCGACACCAGACGTGTCTAATGTTGTTAATACTATTTCCATTGTCGATCTTGTTAAGATCATTTCCTTGCAAGACTTTCAGGAAATAACACCACCTCCAAGAGTAAACATATACCTAGTTGTGGCCTTCATCTCGTCAGCATCAGAGATCTAGTTCACATAACTATACCCTTCCAAGTACCAATGGGTATCCGGTATAGTGAACTCCATAGTTCATAGTACCTTTCAGATAACGCATAACTCTTTCAATAGCATGCCAATGTACATCACCCGGTTTTGAAACATAATGGCTCAGTTTGCTCACAGCAAATGCGATGTCAGGCCTCGTTGTGCTTGCTAGATACATGAGTGAACCAATAATCTGAGAGTATCTCAATTGACCTATAGCTGTGCCTTCAAACTTTCGAATCAACACACTAGGACCATATGGTGTTCGAGATGGTTTGCAGTCTGAATATCCAAAACGACTCAAAACCTTATCAACGTAATGGGATTGAAGAAGTGTAATCCCATCCTCATCATCTCTCAGTAGCTTGATGTATAACATCAGCCACTCCCAGTCCCTTCATCTCAAAGTTCTGAGATATAAATGACTTGATCTCCTCATTGACTTTCTCATTGGTTTGAAATATCAGTATGTCGTGAACATACAACCACAGTATAACTCCTTCATCCCCACCATGGTCATAGTATACACATTTGTCAGCTTCATTAAATATGAAGCAACATATTGTCAGAGTTGTATTAAACTTCTCATGCCAATATGCCATTACTTAGGTGCTTGTCTCAGGCCATATAAAGATTTTAGGAACCTACACACTTTTCCTTCCTGACCATTGATAGGTCTTCAACATATCTATAATTTTTTGATTGTTCCATGCTATTATAGTATCAATCTTGGATGTCTTATATGCAATTATATATCATTTTGAGACTAACCTATTAACTTAGTGCCAAGTGTCAGTCGCTATTTTTTTTGCCTATTTTTGGTTTTCCAAGAAATCCGTACCAAATGAATTCTAAATGCAACGAAACTTTTTGGTGATTTTTTTCTGGAGAAAAGAGACCCTAGAAGCTTCGGGAGGAGACCAGACGTGCAACGAGGAGATGGCAAGGCAGATGGCATGCTGATGGGGGTGGGCATGCCCTAGTGCCTTAAAATAAAGTAAAACTAGCATGGATTCCAACTTTTGAGGGATATTTAATCTTGCTTCTAGAATAAATAGTAATATGGTGTCACATAATAGGAGATTTGATGCTTTAGAACAAAAGGTTGCTCTTTGTGTTTTGAAAGAAATAAAAATCCTTAGCACCAAGCTTGATCACCTAGTACATATTATTAATAATGGCAAAGAGAGTGAAATAGGAGTTGCTAGGGCCATTAAGACGAAGGATGACAACACTTGAAACTATGCATTACGCCTAGCTAGGGGAGTAAAACAACAGCGCTTGTTGGGAGGCAACCAAATAGTTATCTTTATTTTTATTGTTTCTTTAATATTTTTTTGTGTGTGCACTCAATTATGCTGCTGTTATGGTTGTGTTTTTGTGTTTAAATTAGTTTTTGTGCCAAGTAAAGCCTTTGGGATGATTTGGTTGATAGTTGACTTGATTCTGTGAGAAAACATAAAATTTTGTGCCCAGTAGCATAATTGTTTAAATTCACTGGAATGTTATAAAATTCCAAATGTATTACACATGATTGATATACAAATTGCCCATGTTGTCCTAATTTTTCAGAATTTTTGGAGTTACAGAAGTATTACGCTTAGCCAGATCATTACACACTGTTATGTTTTTGACATATTCTGTTTTCATTGCATTACTTACTTGTTTTAATGAGTCAATGGCTTATATCGCGCGCGCGTGGGGGGGGGGGTATAAGTCATGGTGAAGTTAGAATACAATAGGTATTATGCAATAATAAAATATGAATGGGTTTACAATAGTACCTAAAGTTTATGAGTTGCTTGTTATACTAGCGGATCTCATGAGTTTTCTGTTGAGTTTTGTGTGCTGAAATTAGCACGTTTTGAGTGAGATCATGATGGATGAAGGAATAAGGAATGGCAAGACCCTAAGCTTGGGGTTTCCCAAGGCACCCCAAGGTAAAACTCAAGGACACCCAGGACTCTAAGCTTGGGGATGCCCGGATGGCATCCCCTCTTTCTTCTACCAACCATCAGGAAATTACTCGGAGCTATATTTTTATTCATCACATGATATGAGTTTTGCTTCGAGCTTCGTGTATTGTATGAGTCTTTGCTTTATTTGCTTTTTAATTTGCCACAATCGTCTTTGCTAGACACACCTTTTTGAGAGGGACACACATTATTTGTGATTTGTTAGAGTAATCTATGTGCTTCACTTATATTTTTTGAGCTAGGTAGTTGCTCTATTACTTCACTTATATCTTTTAGAGCATGATGGTTGTTATATTTTAAATAAATAGTTGCACTCTCATGCTTTACTTATATCATTTGGAGAGTTTGATAATAGTAATGGCAGTATGCACAAGTTATGAAATTGGTTCTAATATGATAGGTATTCAAGAGGGATATAATAAAAACTTTCATGTAGATCACTGAATATGATAAGTTTGATTCTTTGCAATAGTTTTGCGATATAAAGATGGTAATATGTGGGAGGTACTAGTGAATGATTGTGGTTTAGTAAGAATATTGGTGTTAAGGTTTGTGATTCCTAAAGCATGCACCTGTAGTCTCTCGTTATGCTAATGTAACACCCCCAGTGTCATGCTATAGTGATCTCATGCTAATGATGCGATGTCATCAAGTTTGACTAAGCCAAATTGCCACTTGAGAAAAATCAAAGTCAAATTCAAATTTAAAATAAAGTCGAAAATAATAATTATTCAAATAGTAAAACTAAAATGTTCAAATTATTCTATAATTCCCCCTGATCATTGTCATGTTGTAACCAACATCATTTGACTCACCATATAATTCCTAGGAATTAATAAATGCTCCAACTACAAATAAAATGGCCTTTCCAGAATAAACAAAATATCAATATAATCCCAATTAACCTCAAAATTTGTGGGCCTATTCAATATATTGCCTAATATTTATGTTCTACGCATTTAACTAAAATCACTTGATGGCAAAACTAAATGCAAAACAATGAGAGAAAAAGAAAAAAAAGAAAAAAAGAAAAAAGGAGAAAATCCCCATGAGCACTTGGCCCAACGCACATTGTACGAGGTCCAGCCCACTAGCACTCTTTTTCTCCTACCTCTGTTCACAAGGGTGCCATGGGCAACCGCAGTGCATCCATGCCATAGATGAGCCAAGCGGCGCTCATCCAGTGGCTGCCCGGTGTCCTACAAGGTCCCCCTCTCTCCGCCGGCAATTCTAACTTCCTCCATTCCCTTTCCCCTGGTGCCACTTCTGTCATTCCTCTGCTCGCCGCAAAGCCATCACCATGAACTCCTTCACCATCATGGCCAACGAGCTCCCCGGCACGTGAATCGTTGGTCGGGAGCTTCATCTCTGTCATCCTCGCCGGCTACACCTATTGGAAGAAGCAGGAGCACCCTGAGGCGACATAATCATCCGCTTCTTCCCTGTCGGTAGCCCGATGCCGTCACCTAGATTCGCCATATCCCGCACTTCAAAGTTGTCGCCAGGCCTACTTGTGCCCCCTAGGTGAGCTCCACCTCATTTCCCCTCTGTTTGCGTCCTCGTTCCGCTACCCCTGCTATCGCGTGCCGCTGCTATAGCTACTGTCCACCATGGACGTGGCTCGCTCCGCGTGCGCACCCTAGCCGCATCCACCTTCGCCTAGGCCACACCCATGCCACACCCTGTTCGCCCCCTCGCTTCGCCCTGCTGCTGCTGTCACTACGGCGCTGCCGCTGCTGCTTCTGCTACATGCCGCCGTTGCCCCAGCTAGCCGCCACTTGCCGCCACCCCTATGCGCTGCTGCTGCCGCGTCACCCTACTACTTCTTGAGCTTGTGTTGGTTTTTCCCTTGAAGAGGAAAGGGTGATGCAACAAAGTAGAGATAAGTATTTCCCTCAGTTAGATAACTAAGGTATCAATCCAGTAGGAGACAACGCACCAAATCACCAATACCTACATAAACAATCAAACAACTTGCACCCAACATGATAAAGAGGTTTTCAATCCCTTCATGGTCACTTGCAAAGGTGAGATCTGATAAAGATAGATAAAACTAAACAAACGATAAATTAAATATTTTTGGGTTTTTTGGTTTATAGATCGGAAAGTAAAAGATTGCAAAATAGTAGATCGAAAACTAATACAATGAAAAATAGAAGATCGGAAACTTATATGATGGAGAATAGACCCGAGGGACATAGGTTTCACTAGAGGCTTCTCTCAAGATAGCAAATAATACGGTGGGTGAACAAATTACTGTCGAGCAATTGATAGAAAAGTGCAAAGTTATGACGATATCTAAGGCAATGATTATGAAATATAGGCATCACGTCTGTGTCAAGTAGACCGAAATGATTCTACATCTACTACTATTACTCGACACATCGACCGACTCGTGCCTACATCTAGAGTATTAAGTTCATGAAGAATAGAGTAACGCATTAAGTAAGATGACATGATGTAGAGGATTAAACTCAAGCAATAAGATGTAAACCCCATATTTTTATCCTCGATGGCAACAATACAATACGTGCCTTGCTTCCCCTACTGTCACTGGGAAAGGACACCGCAAGATTGAACCCAAAGCTAAGCACTTCTCCCATTGCAAGAAAAACCAATCTAGTTGGCCAAACTAAACCGATAGTTCGAAGAGAATTACAAAGATATCAAATCATGCATATAAGAATTCAGAGAAGATTCAAATAATATTCATAGATAAGTTGATCATAAATACACAATTCATCTAATCTCGACAAACACACCGCAAAAGAAGAACATCGAGGAGAACATGGTATTGAGAATCAAAGAAATAGAAGAAGCCATCTAGCTACTAGCTATGGACCTGTAGGTCTAAGATGAACTACTCATGCTTCATTGGAAGGGCAATAGAGTTGATGTAGAAGCCCTTCATGATCGAATCCCCCTCCGGCAGGATGCAGGAAAAGGCCCCAAGAAGGGATCTCATGGGAACAGAAGGTTGCGATGGTGGAAAAGTGTTTTGTTGGATGCTTCTGGTGGTTTGGGAATATATGTGAATATATAGGAGGAAGATCTAGGTCAGGGGGTCACCGAGGCGCCCACAAGGTAGGGGGCGCGCCCTACCCCCCCTGGGTGCACCCTCCACCCTTGTGGCCGCCTCGTGGCTCTTCTGGCTTGCACTCCAAGTCTCCCGGGTGTCTTCTGGTCCAAGAAAAATCATCGCGAAGGTTTTATTCCGTTTGGACTCCGTTTGGTATTCCTTTTCCACGAAGCTCAAAAACAAGGAAAAAATTAGAAATTGGCACTAGGCTCTAGATTAATAAGTTAGTCCCAAAAATAATATAAAATAGCATATTAATGCATATAAAATATCCAAAACAGATAATATAATATCATGGAACAATCAAAAATTATAGATACGTTGGAGTCGTATCAAGCATCCCGAAGCTTAATTCTTGCTTGTCCTCGAGTAGGTAAATGATAAAACAGAATTTTTGATGCGGAATGCTACCTAACATATTTATCCATGTAATTTTTCTTTATTGTTGCATGAATGTTTAGATCCATAAGATTCAAAACAAAAGTTTAATATTGACATAAAAACAATAATATTTCAAGCATACTAACAAGGTAATTATGTTTTCTCAAAATAACATGGCCAAAGAAAGCTTATACCTACAAAATCATATAGTCTGGCTATGCTCCATCTTCACCACACAAATATTCAAATCGTGCACAACCCCGATGAGATGCCTAGAAATTGTTTCATACTTTTGGTGTTCTCAAACCTTTTCAACTTTCACGCAATACATGAGCGTGAGCCATGGACATAACACTATAGGTGGAATAGAATATGGTGGTTGTGGAGAAGACAAAAAGGAGATAGTCACACGTCAACTAGGCGTATCAATGGGCTATGGAGATGCCCATCAATAGGTATCAATGTGAGTGAGTATATATTGCCATGCAACGATGCACTGGAGCTATAAGTTTATGAAAGCTCAAAAGAAAACTAAGTGGGTGTGCATCCAACTTGCTTGCTCATGAATACCAAGGGCAATTTGAGGAAGCACATCGTTGGAATATACAAGCCAAGTTCCATAATGAAAAATTCCCACTAGCATATGAAAGTGACAACATAGGAGACTCTCTATCATGAAGATAATGGTGCTACTTTGAAGCACAAGTGTGAAAAAGGATAGTAACGTTGCCCCTTCTTTGTTTTTCTCTCTTTTTTCCATTTGGCTTCTTTGGCCTCCCTTTTATGTTTTTCCTCACATGGGACAATCCTCTAATAATGAAGATCATCACACTTTTATTTACCTATAACCCAAGAATTACAACTCGATACTTAGAACAAAGTTTGACTCTATATGAATGCCTCCGGTGGTGTACTGGGATGTGCAATGAATCAAGAGTGACATGTATGAAAGAATGATGAAAGGTGGCTTTTCCACAAATACGATGTCAACTACATGATCATGCAAAGCAATATGGCAATGATGGAACATGTCTTAATAAAACAGAACGGTGGAAAGTCGCATGGCAATATATCTTAGAATGGCTATGGAAATGCCATAATAGGTAGGTATGGTGGCTGTTTTGAGGAAGGTATATGGTGGGTGTATGGTATCGGCGAAAGTTGCGCAGCACTAGAGAGGCTAGCAATGGAATAACAAACTTTAACACAAGTATTTCTACCAATCCACAATTACTCACTAGCATGACTCTAATATTACCATCTTTATATCTCAAAACAATCATAAGGAATCAAACTTCTCATAGTATTCAATGCACTTTATATGATTTTTTTATTATATCCCTCTTGGATGCCCACCATATTAGGACTAAATTCATAACCAAAGAAAATTACCATGCTGTTTAGAAAGACTCTCAAAATAATATAAGTGAAGCAAGAGAGTTCATAAATTTCTATAAAAAACCCACCGCCATGCTCTAAAAAGATATAAGTGAAGCACTAGAGTAAACTGCCTAGCTCAAAAGATATAAGTGAAGCGCATCGAGTATTCTAATAAATTCATGATTCATGCGTGTCCCTCTAGAAAGGTGTGTACAGAAAGGATGATTGTGGCAAACTAAAAAGCAAAGACTCAAATCATACAAGACTGTCGGTGGGAATGACACCTATGGGATCACAAGATCCCTACTACGGTTGTGGGGCGCGGGGTCGTGAGAAGAGCGGATCAAACCGATAGCACATGGTTCGTTTATCCAGGTTCGGGCCGTGGGGATGCGTAAAACCCTAGTCCTGCTTTGATGGATTGTATATCTGTGTTCTTGAGCTAGCTATGGGGCGTGAGGAGCTCCAAAAAGCCGAATCCTCCTCCTGGCCGCCTCGGGCCTCCTTTTATAGGAAAGGGGTTGCCACAGTGGCACAAAGGGGGTGGAAAAAGGGTACAGTAATGTGAGGTTATCCCTCGCATTACATGACAAGGCGCATTTAATGTGTCTTGCCCAGGTGTCCTTGCTTTATCGGGGGCGGGGGAGAGACCCGTCTCGTCCGTCACCGCTCCCTCTCGTGTCGACACGCGCCCTGGCTAGCGGCGCCTGCGGTGCCATGTAGGCAGGCAGGCAGCTAAGGTGGCGCAGTGGTGGGTCTCCATGAAGATCTGCATGCCGCCACACAGGTGCCTGCCTAGCTGGTTGGGTCGGCAGCTGCATGCGAACGGCGGTAGAGGTTTGACTGGCGTGGGCCTGATGGTGGCCCTATGGGTGTTCTTGGCAAGGGCCTTGCCGGGGCCCCAACAAGGGTTTTGCCGTGGCGCCTGATGTCTTCCCCGGCAAGGCTCTTGCTGGGGGCCTTGTGGTCCTCCTTGGTTGGGATCCCGCCAGGGATCATCATCTTCTAAAGGGTGTATCTGATCTTGAATGTCTTCACAAAGATCTGCAAGCCACCACGGGGATGTCTCCCGAATCCTTGCCCCATGGGGGCAGTGGACTCAAGGGTGACTCACTCCGTAGGTGTGGGGCGAGCTGCCACGGCATGGGTCTTGCCGGGTTTGCTAAAACCGCCTCCTGGCAAGGATCTTGCCGGGGGGGGGTCTGCTTCGTCCCCTTTGCTCTTTGTGGTCTTGATCTTGGCGTCGTTCTGCTTCTTCTGAGCTTTGGCCTTACCTTGGCTCACCTCCCTTGCCTTGCTCAGTGTGGTGGTGCCCGTGGCTCAGACTGCCCGTGCACAGTTATAGGGGTACAAAAAGTGTACCCCTCTTTTTGTACACCGACAGGAGCCCCCGGGCCTGGGCCGCACGTAAGCGCAATCGCATCATTGGGCTAGGCCCAAAACGGTGCGTGGGGAGGTGGGGCGGTTTTTACTGCGGTAAGTCTCTTCGCACGCTGCGCTTCCCATGCTTCCCGCGCATGGCGCAGCGTGGGGAGGCGTGTGTGACGTGGGCGGCATGCGTCACATCACAGTTAATGTGAAAGGAGGCGGCCCGTGTTTTTCCCCCATAAGAAGGAGTAACCGTGGGCGTGCTGCTCCCTTTCTCCTCTTCCCTCGTGCCTTTTCCGATCTCAGAGCCACTGTTCCCTTTCTTCCTTCCTTCCTAAGCTTTCGCTGTCGCCCGCCGCCACTACTTTGCCATCCCCCTTCCTCAGCCCTCTGAACTTCTTGGTCGCCATGGCTCCAAAATTTGCCAAGGGCAAGGGGGTGGCTAAGGGCGCCGGGACGGTGGAGCCGCCAGAGAGCGCGCTGTCGGGGTACCGGACGAAGTCTGCCTCCTTCTTCCCCACGACGGTTGATGTTCAAGAGCTCCGGGCCTCCTTCAAGCCCCCATGGGGAATGAAGACGGGGGGAGAGGATTCGGGACACCCGGCGACGCGCATCATTCCTGCTACTTGCGCTGATCCTGCCTCGAATCGGTACCCCTTCTTTGTTGATTACTTTTCTTATGGTTTATGCCCTCCTTTCTCCGATTTCTTCTGCGACGTTATGCGCACCTTCGGCTTTCGCCTCTTGGATTTTACTCCGAATGCGGTGGCGTGCATGGCTTTCTTCGCGCATCTTTGCGAAGGCTTTGCCGGGGTGCAGCCCAACACGGCGCTCTTTCGCCATTACTTCTTCCATCGAATCCAGCCGGGAGGAGCCGTCTCCGGTTGCGTCACCTGGATCCCAAGATCCAAGGGGCGTACCCGGATGGTGCCGTGAAGGAGAGGTGGGAGGAATGGCGTGGCCGGTGGTGCTGGATTGAAGATGAAAACCCGCCGGAATTCTGCAAGGTCCGTCGAGTGCCGCCGGTCCGCGGCAGCGATTGGAGCGATGTCGACACCGCTGATGGGAGGCTCACCGTTGCCACGACCAGGATTCTCTGGCTCACCCAGGCCGGACTCACCCTTGAGATGATCGGGGCGGATTTCATTCGCCGCCGGATCGCCCCGTTGCACAGCAAGGGGAGGCCAGCTTGGCTCTTCACGAACCCGGCTGGCATTATGCGACTCCGCCCCGGCCTCGATCACAACTTCACAGTGCTGGTGCATGCCCACTTTTGCCAGCGGCTTTTCCAGCTTGATGTGTGTCATGATGGCGAGGTCGAGCGGACCGGCAAGGCCGCGAGGGCTGCCGCAAAGGTTGGCAAGGACCTCAAGGGGCCATTTTTGAAGCTGCCAGCGGGGGTGGTCCCGCTGTGCAACAATTCGCGTCGGTCCGAGATCATCGCCATGATGCCGGACTATAATGCGCATAGCCCTGTCCCGAGCTGGGAGGAGCCGAAGGACGAGGATGTGCAGCAATTCTTCGACACCCTAATTGAGGTGTACGTCAATGCCGACGCCGAGCGGTGGATTATCATGGACACCACCCAGGCAGAGCTGGACTACATCGCCACTAGGGCAAGGGAGGCACAACTTGCCATGGAGGCCGGCAGCACCGGTGGCGTGGAGGACAAGGCCGCAATGGCGGCGGAGGAAGAGGAGCTCACCCGGTTGGCGGCGGCCTCCGGGGAGGTCAGCAGCGCCGACACCGGAGCTCCGCTTGTCGAGGACGTGGCCGACGAGTCATCGGGGGAGGAGGAGGACGTGGCGGCGGGCTCGATGCCAACCAGGGGAAGAGGGCGAGTCCCACAGCGGGCTGGCTCCGGTGAGCCGGTCCGGCCCGGCAGGGCTGCGCGGCCTCAATTGACCCTGGAGGGGTCTGGGCGCCACACGAGGGCCACGGCAGCCAAGAGGCTGACGAAGGCCGCTGAGAAGAAGAAGACAACAGCCCTTCCTCACCCGAGTGCGCACAAACCCCGCCGCCTCCTTCGCCTCCTCCGGTAGTCGTTGACTCGGATGATGATGTGGAGCTCCCTTTTGATCTCGGGCCTCTCAGCCCGGAGAGGAAAAGGAAACTGGTGGAAGAGGAGGAGACGGATGACGAGTAAGTTCTCCGTTCCTTACTATCATTTCCTGTCGCGACCGGTTTTTCCGGGGAAATAAATTTCCAGAAAAGACCGTCGTGCTCATCAGCCCCAGGATTACTGTTAGCTGATGAGGCTCCAACTTGATACAGAAATTCCAAGCAACATACAAAATATGCAGTACAAGACCATTCTGGCCTGTGAGTACAACAAATGGTTTCTAGTGGTTGATGGCGGAAGTTGTTTGGTGGATCATCAGTGTCTATGGGACTCCAATTCCCACAGGAACAGCTGACCAGGTTAACTCCTATCTTCGCGAGGCTGCTATCTCCATTGCTTAGGTTCCGGGGCTGTCACCGCGTCACTCCTCTCCGTGCAAGAAAATCTGGCCAAGACAATAGCCAGGGACAAGCCAGTGAGTACTTTGAATGTACTCGCAAACATTATGAACACAGGTATAATATAACAATGATGTGCTAAAATATTTTATGCTCATGACGTCAGTCACAATAGATAAATGAAATTCTGATGCGTGCAAGCAAGTTATTTATAAAAATTGCAATAACATGGTAGTATAAAAACTTATGAAACAAATAATCAAGTAATGCCACAGTCGGGCGTCTGAGCGACGCCACATAAAGGGCTTTAAAAGAAAATGCCACAGTCGGGCGTCTGAGCGACGCCACATAAAGGGCTTTAAAAGAAAATGCCACAGTCGGGCGTCTGAGCGACGCCACATAAAGGGCTTTAAAAGAAAATGCCACAGTCGGACGTCTGAGCGACGCCACATAAAGGGCTTTAAAAGAAATACCACAGTCGGGCGTCTGAGCGACGCCACATAAAGGGCTTTAAAAGAAATGATCATAATGAATATCCCGGAGGTAGAACCATCCCAGAGATATTCGGTAATAACAATAATATCACGGGTTAGTCAACAATAATAATAATCATCACAGATATCACAAGTCCCGGGTAGTAATTCCATTTTTCTGGTTAACAGTTTCACCTCCGAAGACCGACACTAAGACCGATACTTGACCCATCCCAGACTGTGATCCTTAACCATGGATACGGCTATTCGAATAGGTTTATTCTCTGCAGAGGGTGTACTCTTTACCCACGAGTAACGGATTTCTTTAGTCCATCAGGACTAATTCCATCTACGGTCTTTTTGTTGAAAACACACCTAACTTGCACACACCAGCTTATCACACACGTGTCTGGAATCACCCACGACACCTGTTAAGCAAACTCTAAGTGGGGAGGCTACAACCTCGCGTAGCATGGGATCAAATTTATATCGCGCGCTCTAAGGGGTGGCCTCCCCTCTCGGTCCCAACCGGAAACACCCATGCTCCCGGACCAGGTGGCCTGCCTACCAGTTACAACCGGTATCTTCCACCATGGCCTCTCTGTACGGTGTGTGCTAGAAAGAGGTTGACAACTTACTGAACCGTACTCTACTTGCTGTAGAGACGAGTGGTAGTACGAAACAAGTATGGGGGTTACTGGAACAAGACTTGATCTACGGTCGACTCAGGAGGTTCAAGTATTCCCTGCATGATTAGTATAACAAATATAATCCATCCAACAGGGTCACCGCTCATATCACCTTGCCATGCCATATCAGACATAACCGTCCCGACGGAGACCGGTGACAAACTCATACCTACCCAAGGCAGAGTTTTTTCACGGTTTTCTGCCGGTATGCATTTCAAGGCATATGAGGGTGATTATCATCACAAGGGTGTTCGTTTCCAACAGCATGGAAATCAATAACATGCACCCATGCATATGATCATATCACATGAAATAACAAGTCCTTCGAAATGCAGTGGTGTTATAAATGCATCAACGATCACACCAAAAATATTATGCCGGGATTCAGAATGCTTGCCTTCAATGTGTGGAAAGGCAGGGTGCACTCCAAAACTTTTGAAAGCTTCTTCTCTCTCCCAAAATCCTATTTTAAAATATATTTGAATTAACACATATTTCAAAAACAGAACCAAAAAGTTGTTTGAAATTTTTTCAAATAAATCTTAAAATAAACTAGACCAAATTTGAAGAAGGTAGGAAAAAGAATCAACTCATTTGGATTTATATTTAAAAAGTTATAGCCAGTCAAAGTTCTGGTCAAAATCTGTTTTTTAAAATAAAACAGAAAAGAAAACGTTTCGGCAGAATACGTCTTCGAAAACGGGAGACGTACTGGGGTTAATACGTCTTCACTTAACCGACGTGGATATGCGCAGGGTCACTGACAGTGGGCCCGCCTGGCCCACTGGTCAGGTTTGACCAGTCCGCCCTCCTCCTTCTTCCTCTGTCCCGAGCGGAGGCGGGACTCCGGCGACCAACGCCGGCGAGCGGCGGCTCCTCGCGGCCTCTGGAGGGCGGGGATGGATCCGCACGGCTGGGGCGTTTCTCCCGGTGGTCGAGGGGTCGACAGTGGTGGAAGAAGTCGTCGGCGGTGAGCTTCGCGGCGGAGGGAGGTTTCGGTGCAAAGTGGCTTCGGGGCGGCGGTGGTTCTCGATCGAAATGGAGTAGGGGGAAGGTTTACGGGAGGATGAGGGGGTTCTTGGTGGAGAGAACGAAGAGTGGGAGGCCCTGGTGGTGCCGAATTGGCCGGGGCAGTGGTGGCGGCCGCCGTTGCCGGAGATGGGGATGAAGACCTCCCCCGAGTCGATTGGCTGCCATGGGAGGACTAGGGGAGCACTCTAAGGCTTCCTGCGTGCCCGGGGTGGCTCGGGGCCTCCTCTTATAGCCCGTCGAGGTCGGTTCCGCGGCGGCCGGATAAGCTCTCCGGCGAACCGCCTCGCTGTAGCTTGCAGGGCAACGTGGCGCGGCTGGGGATGACGGCAAGAGCTAGTGGACGAGAGGGCACTGCTCCAGGGGCCAGGTGGCGAGCCGGGGTGGCTTGGGCGGCGCTGCACGGCGCAGGGCTGTCGGGCGGCGGCGGCGGCTAGCTCTTGGCCTGCCGGGCGCGGCGGGGGCTGCTTGGCGCGTTGCTGCGAGGAGGGGAGCGCGTGGCGTGGTGCTGCAGAGCGAGCCAAAGCCGTGGGGCCGGCGTGTCGGCTCGGGCGCGTGGCTGCAATTGGCGTGCTCTGGGCGCGTCCAGTGCACGCACACCAGATGTTCGACACAATGCCGCGGCATGCTACAGGTCGCAGGTGAGGGTGGGGTTTACCAGATCGAGGTTAGGAGTAACTGGGAGTCTAGTGGACATGCTTGTTTGATCAACGGTGCAAGCTCACAGTGCAATGCCACAATTCATGTCAAAACAGAACATGTCCGCAGGGTGTTTGAGAAAATGCCAATGGCACTTAGGCAAGTCTTGGAGTGGCCAAAAACTCCAGATTGGGGTCTCTTTAGATGCAAGAGAGAGTGGTGAGGTTAGTTGGACAAAAGGGGAGACTTGCTAGTGCAAGTTTTACAAAACTACATTTCTGGACAGGAAATAAATAGCATTATTTCATGAACCAAAAATGATCCAAAAGGTGCATGCTCTTGGACTTAAGGGTTTAACATGGGGGACTACAAGTAGGAGAAATAATCAAGGGTATAGGAGCAACTAAAATGGTGGTTGCTGTACAAATCCTCAAGTTGGTCCAGAATGGAAATGAGGTTGATTCACTCAAATTTTTCAAAGAACATAATTAGGTTTTTGCACAAAGTGAAATAATATGCTCCTACTGACCTCCCTTAATTTTGGTAGAAGTTTTAAAGAAATATTTAAATAGGTTGCTGTGAAAAAATGCACTCTGGACCAGAGAAGAAAAATTGAGAGTAGGGCTCAAAATATTTCATGAATGAAATATATTTTTGCATAAAAGTTATTTAAAATCATCACATGACATCTCCAAATTTTTGTGGAAATTTTAGGTGAGTCCATCAAATGGTTGTAGTTCAAATATGGTCAGATAACCTTGAAAAAAACTATTTTCAAGAAAGTAAAGATCAAGCAATTTAATTATTTAATTAGTTACACTGATAACAGCAAAGTTTTTCTTGAGAGGTTAAACAAGTCCAACAACATAATTGAAAAGTTTTCTCTCTGGGAAAAACTAATCATAACAGGGAAGGAAATGATTTAAAAAAAAGAAAAAAAAATATCAAAATGGAGCTCAGAAATCCAAAGTTTTAATTCCTGGCAAAATTTTAAATAAAACAAGGCCAAATTTTTTTTTGGGTGTCACAGATACTACCCCCCTTAAGAAAAATCTCGTCCTCGAGATTTGTTAAAAGCTGTTTTAAGAAAACTATACGCAAAAAAAATGGCTACAGTGAGAGGGCAATAAGTGGTGAAAAACCACAGTGTGAATACTGGTGCTGCGCGGAAAAGTCTACGGTTCGAGACAAAACCGGGTGATTTCTACGCTGGATAAAAAAATTTAGAATAATCTTCTAAATTTAAATATACGCTGGTCGTACCCGAGAGCACAGTGCTCTCTCTGGCCGACAGGTGGACCCGGGGCCCACTGTCAGCCTCTTCTTCTCCCACTGGCTCTTCCTTCTACCTCTGGCTCTCTCTTCCTCCTCTCTCCCGCGCGCTTTCTCTCGCTTTCTCCACCGGCGATGCCTAATGCGTAGGGCATCTAGGCCGTACCGTGGTAGTGCGCGGCGTGCTAGCTGCCGGTGCAGCGTGCACTCACCTCGCGGGCCAGCGCGCTGTCGGCACTGCTCGCGGATTCGACTCCGAACACTGGCGATCGGCGACGAGCGGCGTTGGTGGACTTCGCCCACCGTACACCAAGCTCGAGCTATAAAAACGGCCGGGGTGCCTCTCTCTTCTTCCTCACATCTGGCCTCACTTCTCCTCCTCCTTTCTCCATTACTGCTTACAGAAGCTCGGTCGAGGCTCTAATGGCGGAGGCGATGCCGGACTGGTTTGTGATCCTGATATGCGGAGGGCTGGCGACGCTGCTGGGGCTCTCTGTGCTCCTGTGCGCGATGATCTTCGACGAGTATTGTGATGCTGCGGCTCGGGTGTTGGCTCTCCGCGGTGGTGGTGATCATGAGGAGTAGATGAAGTATGCCGGGTGCTTACTATTGTTAGGGGGGGTGATTAACTGGATGTAACACCGTTGCAAAGTTTTGCAAACAGTGTATGTGTCCGTATGATTTTGGCTGTGAGTCTGCTCGTGGTGCTGTGTGAAATTAATTAATCCATGTCGTGAAGTGGCAGGTGTAGCAAATTAGGGAAAAGAAATCTCACTCCAGGATTTCGCGAGGGAAGAGCAGTTAATTTAAAGGAGCATAAACCACAACAAAAACTACACACATAAGTAGAAGCCAATTAATTAACTTGCCGTACAAACTCAGGGTATCACGCATAAGTCATACACATAAATATATGCTGCAAAGAACGAATACAGCAGCGACGTCTAAAATGAAAACGGTAACTGAACGGGGTCCTGATAAAATGTCTCTGGTAAAGGAATACACTCCCCTTCTATTGGAGGAAGTGGATTGACCAGTCGATGAATGGGTCTCTCCGTGTCGGGTCTCAGTGGTCTGCCGATGGCAACCTGAGGATTTAAAGCTGCGAGGCTCTGGAGATAATCCATCACTCGCTGGTTTAAATGCTCTTGAGCTATGATGTACTGGATAAGGTTGGCCAGAACTGGGTCTCTCTCAATCCGCCCACCGGGAAAAGACGTTACTTCTCCGGGTGCTGCACGACTCGGAAAGTAATAATATCCTCGCTCGCGGGCATAGGGTACTGTGGATCGAAGACGGGCAATTGCTTCTTTCGCAGCAGCTTCTATGGCCAAGTGTGGGGTTGGCATAGATTTCCCCACGAAGGAAACTTCTATTGGATCTTGGTTGGGGTCTACAGGAGGAATGTGCACTGCTGCCCAATATTCTGAGGTGGATGGGGTGATCCTTGATTTGAATAGCTCGTACTGGGGTGGCTGGGTAGAACCCATGGTACTGCGGGTAAAATCCCACAATAATTTGACAAAGCTACCTGGGGTTGCATCTGGGGTTCTCAGATGAATGCTGGGGTTTGGCATGACAGAAAAAAGCGTGAGTGTTGTGCACAAGGTGGGGGTTGCTGGGTAAGGTCACAAGGTGGCCTTTATATAGCAATGGAGCTGGATCATTTTTACTGTGGTGAAAGGTAATAAATTTGCCAGCTTGGCTCCAAAGGTCGGGTCAGTGTCAGAGATACACATATCTCATAAAGAGACGTGTTACTGTGGTTGTCGTCGGGCTGGTTTTGGTAGTTGTGCCCGGAAGAATATGCAGCTATGCGCTGACCAAACAGGCAAGGCTATTATTAAAACAGAGGCACAAAGATAGGCTGCGTTGATATACGCGGTCGCATGATTACAAAGCGATGATACATTGAAACTTGGTGCTACTCATACTGCTTAGTCTACTTCGTTTATGTCTAAACGGGCGTGCCTGGTGGATGTCGAGGCTTCTCCACGTGTCTCCCTGCCGGGATTAGTCGGAGATGGCGGAGGAACTGCAGGGTCGGGGTAGTGAGAATGACCATCACGGGGATTGTTGGCCACAACCCCGTTGGAGTGTGCTCCCAAAATGCGACGAAGCACCTCTGGGGTTATTGCAGCACCTTGGTCGATGGCTGGGGCAGATCTCGGGGTCTCGATTGGTTGTCCAAACAGCACGACTGGGTTGTCGGTGTTGGGCTCGTTTCCTTCTCTCGCCGGGGCTCGACGAACCAGCTCTCCACGAGCTGCGATTAGATCAATAGTGATCTGGTCGAACAGCGCCTCTAGTGCACTTACATAGCGCACTAGGTGCAACAATGCGGGGTCCGTCTCGTGATCTCCATTGGCAACTTGGGGTGGTCTACCATACCCTTCTCGTCTGGGGTAGTAGTGGAACGAGCGACAGTTAACTCTGGGCGACAAGTGCCTGAGATGAACTATAGCCTCTCGAGCGGCTAGCTGGATGGCCTGTGGCTCAAAGGAAGTTGTCCTTCCGGTGAACCGGTAGGGACGCTCGGGTGCTAGACTCCTACCGTAAATGTGCACAGTGGCCCAGAATTGGCGGTCTTCACCGCTCATGGGTCCTTGATACACAACATATTCTGGTGGCTCTTCTAACGCGTAGGCACGACGGGTGAGGTTTGCGAGGATGGTCACAAAACCTCCAAGGTGGGTTGCTGTGGTTTCGTTGTGCACGACAGGGCCAGGCATTGTGGCTCGGTTTGGGGTAGCGGCTGTGCGGTGCTGGTTTGGTGTTAGCGCGCCCTTTTTATAGGAAAAAGGGGACGGAATCTTCCTTCGCACGCTTGCGAGAAAGGACTATTTAGGGGCCGGTCACTGGCGCATGAGTGACAGGTTCGATTGATAGGTTGGGCACCGACTGCCAAAAGGTGTTGGGTCACTGTGTGGCTATCTTGCACGAGAAGCTTGACTGGGGTTTGGTTGAGGTCTGGTGGGTTGGTTTGCCTAAGTTTATTGACCGGGCTAAGATAGGATTAGCCAATGGTCAGCCTGGCTCTGATACCAAGACTGTCGCGACCGGTTTTTCCGGGGAAATAAATTTCCAGAAAAGACCGTCGTGCTCATCAGCCCCAGGATTACTGTTAGCTGATGAGGCTCCAACTTGATACAGAAATTCCAAGCAACATACAAAATATGCAGTACAAGACCATTCTGGCCTGTGAGTACAACAAATGGTTTCTAGTGGTTGATGGCGGAAGCGGTTTGTGGATCATCAGTGTCTATGGGACTCCAATTCCCACAGGAACAGCTGACCAGGTTAACTCCTATCTTCGCGAGGCTGCTATCTCCATTGCTTAGGTTCCGGGGCTGTCACCGCGTCACTCCTCTCCATGCAAGAAAATCTGGCCAAGACAATAGCCAGGGACAAGCCAGTGAGTACTTTGAATGTACTCGCAAACATTATGAACACAGGTATAATATAACAATGATGTGCTAAAATATTTTATGCTCATGACGTCAGTCACAATAGATAAATGAAATTCTGATGCGTGCAAGCAAGTTATTTATAAAAATTGCAATAACATGGTAGTATAAAAACTTATGAAACAAATAATCAAGTAATGCCACAGTCGGGCGTCTGAGCGACGCCACATAAAGGGCTTTAAAAGAAAATGCCACAGTCGGGCGTCTGAGTGACGCCACATAAAGGGCTTTAAAAGAAAATGCCACAGTCGGACGTCTGAGCGATGCCACATAAAGGGCTTTAAAAGAAATACCACAGTCGGGCGTCTGAGCGACGCCACATAAAGGGCTTTAAAAGAAATGATCATAATGAATATCCCGGAGGTAGAACCATCCCAGAGATATTCGGTAATAACAATAATATCACGGGTTAGTCAACAATAATAATAATCATCACAGATATCACAAGTCCCGGGTAGTAATTCCATTTTTCTGGTTAACAGTTTCACCTCCGAAGACCGACACTAAGACCGATACTTGACCCATCCCAGACTGTGATCCTTAACCATGGATACGGCTATTCGAATAGGTTTATTCTCTGCAGAGGGTGTACTCTTTACCCACGAGTAACGGATTTCTTTAGTCCATCAGGACTAATTCCATCTACGGTCTTTTTGTTGAAAACACACCTAACTTGCACACACCAGCTTATCACACACGTGTCTGGAATCACCCACGACACCTGTTAAGCAAACTCTAAGTGGGGAGGCTACAACCTCGCGTAGCATGGGATCAAATTTATATCGCGCGCTCTAAGGGGTGGCCTCCCCTCTCGGTCCCAACCGGAAACACCCATGCTCCCGGACCAGGTGGCCTGCCTACCAGTTACAACCGGTATCTTCCACCATGGCCTCTCTGTACGGTGTGTGCTAGAAAGAGGTTGACAACTTACTGAACCGTACTCTACTTGCTGTAGAGACGAGTGGTAGTACGAAACAAGTATGGGGGTTACTGGAACAAGACTTGATCTACGGTCGACTCAGGAGGTTCAAGTATTCCCTGCATGATTAGTATAACAAATATAATCCATCCAACAGGGTCACCGCTCATATCACCTTGCCATGCCATATCAGACATAACCGTCCCGACGGAGACCGGTGACAAACTCATACCTACCCAAGGCAGAGTTTTTTTCACGGTTTTCTGCCGGTATGCATTTCAAGGCATATGAGGGTGATTATCATCACAAGGGTGTTCGTTTCCAACAGCATGGAAATCAATAACATGCACCCATGCATATGATCATATCACATGAAATAACAAGTCCTTCGAAATGCAGTGGTGTTATAAATGCATCAACGATCACACCAAAAATATTATGCCGGGATTCAGAATGCTTGCCTTCAATGTGTGGAAAGGCAGGGTGCACTCCAAAACTTTTGAAAGCTTCTTCTCTCTCCCAAAATCCTATTTTAAAATATATTTGAATTAACACATATTTCAAAAACAGAACCAAAAAGTTGTTTGAAAATTTTTCAAATAAATCTTAAAATAAACTAGACCAAATTTGAAGAAGGTAGGAAAAAGAATCAACTCATTTGGATTTATATTTAAAAAGTTATAGCCAGTCAAAGTTCTGGTCAAAATCTGTTTTTTAAAAATAAAACAGAAAAGAAAACGTTTCGGCAGAATACGTCTTCGAAAACGGGAGACGTACTGGGGTTAATACGTCTTCACTTAACCGACGTGGATATGCGCAGGGTCACTGACAGTGGGCCCGCCTGGCCCACTGGTCAGGTTTGACCAGTCCGCCCTCCTCCTTCTTCCTCTGTCCCGAGCGGAGGCGGGACTCCGGCGACCAACGCCGGCGAGCGGCGGCTCCTCGCGGCCTCTGGAGGGCGGGGATGGATCCGCACGGCTGGGGCGTTTCTCCCGGTGGTCGAGGGGTCGACAGTGGTGGAAGAAGTCGTCGGCGGTGAGCTTCGCGGCGGAGGGAGGTTTCGGTGCAAAGTGGCTTCGGGGCGGCGGTGGTTCTCGATCGAAATGGAGTAGGGGGAAGGTTTACGGGAGGATGAGGGGGTTCTTGGTGGAGAGAACGAAGAGTGGGAGGCCCTGGTGGTGCCGAATTGGCCGGGGCAGTGGTGGCGGCCGCCGTTGCCGGAGATGGGGATGAAGACCTCCCCCGAGTCGATTGGCTGCCATGGGAGGACTAGGGGAGCACTCTAAGGCTTCCTGCGTGCCCGGGGTGGCTCGGGGCCTCCTCTTATAGCCCGTCGAGGTCGGTTCCGCGGCGGCCGGATAAGCTCTCCGGCGAACCGCCTCGCTGTAGCTTGCAGGGCAACGTGGCGCGGCTGGGGATGACGGCAAGAGCTAGTGGACGAGAGGGCACTGCTCCAGGGGCCAGGTGGCGAGCCGGGGTGGCTTGGGCGGCGCTGCACGGCGCAGGGCTGTCGGGCGGCGGCGGCGGCTAGCTCTTGGCCTGCCGGGCGCGGCGGGGGCTGCTTGGCGCGTTGCTGCGAGGAGGGGAGCGCGTGGCGTGGTGCTGCAGAGCGAGCCAAAGCCGTGGGGCCGGCGTGTCGGCTCGGGCGCGTGGCTGCAATTGGCGTGCTCTGGGCGCGTCCAGTGCACGCACACCAGATGTTCGACACAATGCCGCGGCATGCTACAGGTCGCAGGTGAGGGTGGGGTTTACCAGATCGAGGTTAGGAGTAACTGGGAGTCTAGTGGACATGCTTGTTTGATCAACGGTGCAAGCTCACAGTGCAATGCCACAATTCATGTCAAAACAGAACATGTCCGCAGGGTGTTTGAGAAAATGCCAATGGCACTTAGGCAAGTCTTGGAGTGGCCAAAAACTCCAGATTGGGGTCTCTTTAGATGCAAGAGAGAGTGGTGAGGTTAGTTGGACAAAAGGGGAGACTTGCTAGTGCAAGTTTTACAAAACTACATTTCTGGACAGGAAATAAATAGCATTATTTCATGAACCAAAAATGATCCAAAAGGTGCATGCTCTTGGACTTAAGGGTTTAACATGGGGGACTACAAGTAGGAGAAATAATCAAGGGTATAGGAGCAACTAAAATGGTGGTTGCTGTACAAATCCTCAAGTTGGTCCAGAATGGAAATGAGGTTGATTCACTCAAATTTTTCAAAGAACATAATTAGGTTTTTGCACAAAGTGAAATAATATGCTCCTACTGACCTCCCTTAATTTTGGTAGAAGTTTTAAAGAAATATTTAAATAGGTTGCTGTGAAAAAATGCACTCTGGACCAGAGAAGAAAAATTGAGAGTAGGGCTCAAAATATTTCATGAATGAAATATATTTTTGCATAAAAGTTATTTAAAATCATCACATGACATCTCCAAATTTTTGTGGAAATTTTAGGTGAGTCCATCAAATGGTTGTAGTTCAAATATGGTCAGATAACCTTGAAAAAAACTATTTTCAAGAAAGTAAAGATCAAGCAATTTAATTATTTAATTAGTTACACTGATAACAGCAAAGTTTTTCTTGAGAGGTTAAACAAGTCCAACAACATAATTGAAAAGTTTTCTCTCTGGGAAAAACTCATCATAACAGGGAAGGAAATGATTTAAAAAAAGGAAAAAAAAATATCAAAATGGAGCTCAGAAATCCAAAGTTTTAATTCCTGGCAAAATTTTAAATAAAACAAGGCCAATTTTTTTTGGGTGTCACATTTCCATTTCCTCGAATTGGGTCGCTTGTCTTGATTCATTTTTGCTTCCGTAGGGAGACAGAGACGTTGGCCCAAAGGGTGAAGAGGGTGAGGACCTCGGCGAGCAGCCAGCCCCCGGCTGGGGCTTCAAAGACACCACTGGTGGTGCTGAGCAGCCCGGACAGCAGCCCCCGGCACAGCCCCCAACGTAAGTTCGTCACCCTCTTCTTACTCGACATGTGGTAGGTGCTCGATGCTATGATGCTGACCTTGCCGGGTTTGCAGGAGGGGGACGGCAGCAGGAGGAGCCACAGAGGGCTACTCCTAACACACCACCCCGATTGACTACGCCGCCGCGGGGGGCGTCCCCGGCAAGGGCATCAGGCATGGAGCCCACACCCATGGAGGAAGAGGGGAACTTGGGCGCTGGTGGCTCTGCCGCGGCGCCAAATGCTGGCGGAGAGGGGACTTTTTCTTCACAGCCTGGCACTGGTGAGTCTCCTGGCCTTTGTCTCTGTTTTTCCCTTACTCTTTTCTTGGCTTTGTTGCTCCCGTTGCTGCCCAGGCCCTCCTTCAACAAGTATGGAGGACGTGGATACCGTTGCTGGGAACATTGCTGAGGAAGCCGCCAAGGATGCTGCTGAGGACACCGCGGCGGGGGCCGCCAAGGTGACCGGCGAGGCTTCTGCCGAGGGCGCCAGCGGTGGACCTGCCGGTGAGGCCGGCAAGGCCTCTGCCGAGGAAGAGGTGGTGGGTGACCAGCCTCCCTCCTCCTCAACCTCGGGCCCTGACAGATATCTGAAGGTGGGAGACAATCTCTTCGTCCACCTCCCAGGGGCGTCAAGCCGGGCGCCCGCCGAAGGGGAAGTTTTTGACGGCGAGGTGCTTGCCGCCACCGGGCTCAAGGTGGTTGATGAGCCGGGCGTTGGTGGCGACGGTTCTCCAGAAGAGCAGCTTTTCCATGCCATGGGGGCCAATTTCCAGAAGCTCCAAGTGCTCTACCGTGCTTTCCTGGACAAGGTCAAGTCCAGGATGGCAACGGTGGACAACGCGGAGGTGGACTTCAAGGCGCGCGTTGCCAAGACACAGACCTGGTTTCACCAGGCTCGCGAGGAGCAGAGGGCCTTTCAAGAAAAATTGGCCAAGCGCGATGTGGAGCTCACCATGAAGATGGCCGACATCGAGAAGGCCCAGGAAAAGGCGGCGAACTTGGCTGCCGCGGCCGAGACCGCCCGGAACCAGCATCAAGCCACCTTGGATTCCCAGGAAGAGGACCTCACCGCGCGTGAGGCGAAGCTTGCCGCAGCGCTCCGTGGCAAGGATGAGGAGCTCGAGGCCCTTGTTGCGCGGCGGACTCGCGAGCTGGAGTAGAGGCACAAGGAGGCACTCGATGCCCAGGCCCTGGCCCATACCGGCAAGGTAAGGGAGTTAGAGGTGGCGCAGGATGAGCTGAAGGAGCAGGCCCTCAAGCTGTCCAACGAGAAGAGCACGCTCAACAGCGCCTTGGTGGAGGCGCAAGGAGCGGTCATCAGCAGGGCTAGGGAGCTCTCCAAAGCGCAAAACTCCATCAGAGACCTCAAGCTGAAGCTGGGGGATCTTGAGAAGATGCTGTCAGAGAGCAGGGCTCGAGAGGAGACCTTGACCAGGAGCCTGGAGGAGGAGAAGCAGCTGCGGGCGAACGAGGCCGCCTCCCACCAGGATTATGTGGCGGGCGAGAACAGATGGATCAGCTGTCTGGAGGAGGTCGCCGGCAGGGTCACCTCGCAGTTGGCCACCATGGGGATGCCAAACGTGAGGTACGCCCCTGAGCGCAGTGGGACCGCTAACACCAAGTTGACCCTGTTCTTCGAGGGCGTCCTCGGAGCCTTGGCTTATCTCCAGTCCAACAGGACGGCCATGTTGGCCGAGGAGGCCCGGAGACTTTGCCGGAGGGTCGTGACCAAGGTCCTCACCAAGATGGCGTACTGGAATCCCGATCTTGACTTCGCGGCCGCGATGAAGAGCTTGCCGGATGGTGCTGACCTCACGGTGCTCAAGGAGCGCATCAAGCCCATCACCGACTGCATCGACGAAATCAAGAGGGTGGAAGGCCAGCGCCAGGATTAGGCATCTCGTTCTTCTTCACCGCTGCGGGTTCCCGACCAAGACAAATTTTATCATTAGTTAGAACCCCAACTATGATGTGATGTAATATAACTTTAAAGTACTCTTAATTTTCATGCATGTTATTTCCCCGTTCAATTCCTCTTTGTATGCGCGCCCTACACCGATCGGGAAGGCTTGCCGGTGCGGAAGCCCCTAGCGGCGTTTTGGGGACGGATCCCCATGGCCAGCCGGGTACGCGTGCTGCCGGACAAGCCACCTTTCCGTTCTGAACACGGCCGCTCAAACTATCGAGCTTGACTCGAGTCAGAATCGGGGGCGTTGCTGATCGCAGAAGGCTACTCTGCATTCTCGACGCAGCCGCTTGAGCTGTTGAGCAGACTCGAAACAGGGCAAGGGCATTGTCGATCGTGGTAGAGCCCCCTGGCATGCAGGTTTCTCATACAAAGAAAATATCTCCGGGGGGAATAACCTCAAATAAGAAGGGTAGCACAAATAAGGGTTCAGTGCAACTTAGCTTCTGTTTGTAGTTACTCGAGCGCTGATCTTCTGGCCTCCGTCCTTCTCCAAGAGCCACGAAAGCGAAGGAGTGTTGAGCTGATTGCTAGAGCCGATTCTCACAACTGCGCCCCCTACCTGGCACGCCAAAGATTTCGGTGGGAACGACACCTATGGGCTCACAAGAATCCCTACTATGGTTGCCGGGCGCGGGGTCGTGAGAAGAGCGGATCAAACAGATAGCACACAGTTCGTTTATCCAGGTTCAGGCCGCGGGGATGCGTAAAACCCTACTCCTGCTTTGGTGGATTGTATATCTGTGTTCTTGAGCTAGCTATGGGGCGTGAGGAGCTCCAAAAAGCCGAATCCTTCTCCTGGTCGCCTCGGGCCTCCTTTTATAGGAAAGGGGTTGCCACAGTGGCACACAGGAGGTGGAAAAAGGGTACAGTGGTGTGAGGTTATGCCTCGCATTACATGACAAGGCGCATTTAATGCGTATTGCCCAGGTGTCCTTGCTTTATCGAGGACAGGGGAGAGACCCGTCTCGTCTGTCGCCGCTCCCTCTCGTGTTGACACGCGCCCTGGCTAGTGGCGCTCGCGGTGCCATGTAGGCAGGCAGGCAGCTGAGGTGGCGTAGTGGTGGGTCTCGACGAAGATCTGCATGCCGCCACGCAGGTGCCTGCCCAGCTAGTTGGGTCGGCAGATGCATGCGAACGGTGATAGAGGTTTGACTGGCGTGGGCCTGATGGTGGCCCTACGGGTGTTGTTGGCAAGGGCCTTGCCGGGGCCCCGGCAAGGGTCTTGCCGTGGCGCCTGTTGTCTTCCCCGGCAAGGCTCTTGCCGGGGGGCCTTGTGGTCCTCCTTAGCTGGGATCCCGCCAGGGATCATCATCTTCTAAAGGGTGTATCTGATCTTGAATGTCTTCACAAAGATCTGCAAGCCACCACGGGGATGTCTCCCGAATCCTTGCCCCATGGGGGCAGTGGACTCAAGGGTGACTCACTCCGTAGGTGTGGGGCGAGCTGCCACGGCAAGGGTCTTGTCAGGTTTGCTAAAACCGCCTCCCGGCAAGGATCTTGTCGGGGGGTCCGCTTCGTCCCCTTTGCTCTTTGTGGTCTTGATCTTGGCGTCGTTCTGCTTCTTCTGAGCTTTGGCCTGACCTAGGCTCACCTCCCTTGCCTTGCTCAGTGTGGTGGTGCCCGTGGCTCAGACTGCCGATGCACAGTTATAGGGGTACAAAAAGTGTACCCCTCTTTTTGTACACCGACAAAGACGCTCCAAGCAAAACACATATCATCTGGTGAATAAAAATATAGCCTCATGTAAAGATACCGATAGATGAAGACGAAAGAGGGGATGCCTTCCGGGGCATCCCCAAGCTTAGGCTCCTGGTTGTCCTTAATATTACCTTGGGGTGCCTTGGGCATCCACAACCTTAGGCTCTTGCCACTCCTTATTCCATAGTCCATCAAATCCTTACCCAAAACTTGAAACTTCACAACACAAAACTCAACAAAAAATCTCATAAGCTCCGTTAGTATAAGAAAATAAATCACCACTTTTGGTACTGTTGTAAACTCATTATTTATTTATATTGGTGTAATATCTACTGTATTACAACTTTTCCATGGTTCATACCCCCCTATGCTACCCATAGATTCATCAAAATAAGCAAACAACACATAGAAAACAGAATCTATCAAAAACAGAATAGACTGTAGTAATCTGTATCTCTCGCATACGTCTGTAACTCCAAAATTCTGAAAAATTAGGATAAACTGGGAAATTTACATATTAATCATCTACAGAAAGAATCAGTATTTTATCATGATTATGTTAAAAATGAGAATTGTTTTCCTAAGCACAAAAGTTTTTGCTTTTCAGCAAGATCAAATCAACTATCATCATAAGCCATCCCAAAGGTCTTACATGGAACATACACTAACTAAAACACAAAAACACATGTAACCAGAGGCTAGATGAATTATTTATTGAAAAACAGAACCAAAATGCAGAGAACAAAAATAAAATTGGGTTGCCTCCCAACAAGCGCTATTGTTTAATGCCCTTAGCAAGGTATAAAAAACAAATTGATCTAGGTATTGTCATCTTTGGTCTTTATCTTTTTAATGGAGTTATGCTCAAATCAAGGAGGTTCTTTGTGCTTCTCCTCATATTCAGAAATCTTTATATCTAGAGCATCCAACCGCTTATTGCAAAGAGTGATCAACATATTCATGTGGTGGAGGTTGCCACTAACACTTTTGAGGGGTTCAAGGGACTTTTGCAAAAATTTTGTTACTTCTTGAGTGTGATGTAATCCCTTTTGTGGGGGTAATATTCCTACTACTCCTGCTATTATCTCATAAGCAATGTTGGGATCAATTTCAATAAAAATTTCCTTCGCAGCAAAATCCAAGAGTTTCCTATGGGACATGCTTAGCCCAACATAAAAATTACGATGCCCCTGTGGATCGCCGACCCGTGGAGGAGGTGCTGGACTGCTGCTTTCTTGAGGAAGGTGATGATCTGTGGTGCATGGAGGAGGAGCTCTCCAGGGCGGTTGTGGTCACCATCATGGGTGCCCGTCCGCCGGTGGACTTGGCCTCTGCTGCGGCGGCCCTGCATGCGGAGTTCAATATTGGCCCCGATGACATGTCCATCCGTGACTTCCATCCGGAGGACTTCTTGGTGTTGTGCAGGAGGCAGAGTACTCGTGATAGGATGACCAGGCAGGGAGGCTTGTCCTCGCAGGTGTATGGCTTCTCGCTCTTCCTGCGCCCGTGGCTCCGGCAGGCTCAGGCGACGGGCGTCTCGCTGCCTTTCCTCGTGCCTCTCGCGCTCGTGGGCGTGCCTGCGCACGCGTGGACTAGGAGGACTGCGGACTGCATCTTGCGGGGCTCCGGCCTAGTGGTGGGCGTGGCCGAGAGCACGGCCACGAGGCATGACATGTCGTGCTTCAAAGTCTGGGTGCGCACGGACAGGCCAAGCTGCATCCTGGAGCACAAGCGACTCTACATCGAGGAGCCCCGTCGCTGCCGGCGCGGGGTCTAGTCGTGTTCGGCGCGTACGACGTCATTATGGTACAACATCAGGATATACAAGCTCGCCGGGCCAGTGATTGACGAAGAGGAGGATCCAGAGCTGTCCCCGCGCCCTCCCTCCCCCGGCAATTCTTCTTCGAATGGACGCGGGGAAGGCCGTGATCCTGCGGCGGATGGTGGAGACAGTTTGCCGGCGGCAGGTTCTCTGGCGGCCAGTAGCCGGGAGCCACCGGCGTGGGTGCCTAATGTTCAAATGCCCGGGGGCCCCAGGGCGGTCAGCGGTGTGGCTGCCGTCACAGCCAGGGTGGCCAGCCCCTGCTGGCTACAGCTGTGCCGGGAGGAGGAGACCGACCGTTGGCGGACCGACAGGTGGAAAGCACGGATGGGGATCAGGTGCTTTCCGGTGAAAGTGGAGTTGGCAGGACTGTGCTGAGGCGGGGCCCTTGTCCCGCGTCATCTTGCGACTCGGCCCCGCTAGGCCCCGAGCCCGAGGCGGCTTCTGGTGTGGGGTCGCCTGCCTCGGTCACCCTGGCGCGATGGCGTGTTGCGGATCCGATGTTCCTCTGCCTGTGGTCGTCGGGGCAAGCGATGATTCTCACACTGCAGGGGATCCGAGGCCCCTGGGGGATGGGACAGGCGCCATGCACCCCACCATCTCGCCACACGTGGAATGCTCCGATTTGCCAACCTCCCCGGTCTACATGCAGGGTGCAACCACACGTACTCCCACTCCCTCCCCCTCGCCGAGTCTGTCTTTCTTAGGGGACCTGGAACCAAGCATCGTGAGCCGCCAGATCCATATCAGGCACCAGGCGTGGGACACTTTCATGGTTAGTTTGTCGGAGGGGGTTTCTTCGGTGTTGGCAGATCTTCACGCGGACGGGGCGCAGCAGCTCGCCCAGGCCACTCCGTCCGACGCGTGCATGCGGCTGAGTGATTTCTGCACGCGGGTTAAGCATGCCCTCTTGCCCATTCTCCCTGTGCCCGTGTGCCGCACGCAGCAGCCTACCAAGCGGGGGAGACAACGCAGGCAGCCGCTGCTCACCACTCCGCACCGTAGTGTTAGGCTTGCCAAGGGAACAGGGCGTGGCTCGACAGCAACAAAGCAGCAGCAAGTGATCATCCGCAAGCTTTGCCTCGCGCATGAGGGTGACATAATTGGTGACGAGGCCCTTCAAGCCTACATCAGGCTCTTCGACAACCCGCTCACGGATGGGCAGATCGCGGCCATCCTTGCTTTGTTCGGTTGGGAATCTCCGGCGGCCCCAATGCTCGTGGAAGTGGAGAAAGTGGATGGATGAGCTTAGGCTATCCTCTTGAGGTGGTGTGTGTGGGTCTTTTCCATGGCTTCGCAACCGCTCAAGATGATAGTGTGGAATGTACGTGGACTCAATAACCCAGCGCGGCGGAGGGCGGTGTTTCAGACAGTCACCGAAGCGGATCCATGCATAATCTGTTTCCAGGAGACTAAAATGGCGGTGCTGACCTTGGACATTGTTTTGCAATGTGTGGGAAATAAATTCAAGGATTTCTATTATCTGCCTGCTTCGGGCACATGTGGTGGAATCCTTCTAGCTTGGGATCCCCTCGTTGTCACCCTCTCGAACCCCCATCTCACCAAGAACACCATCTCAGCTGTCGTCTTATCACCTGGATCGGCGCCATGGTGGACTACGGGCGTTTATGGCCCTAACCTTGAGGCAGCAAAATTTGAGTTCATGCGCGAGTTGGAAGAAGTTCGTGAATTGCAAGGTGGGCCGTGGTTGCTAGTTGGGGACTTCAACTTGCTCGTCAATCCGAAGGACAAGAGTAACAGTTCGATCAACCGCAGAACGATCTCCCGTTTTCGGGCAAGGCTTAATAGGCTTGAGCTCAAGGAAATCTACCTCAATGGGAGAAGGTACACGTGGTCTAATGAGAGAGCGGATGCAACATTGGAGAAGATCGATCATGTTTTTGCCACAAATTCTTGGGAAGACCTTTACCCATCCTGCTTCCTCATGGCGCTGGGATCCTCGGTCTCGGACCACTGTCCATTGCTTCTGGACCTTCATGAGGATTTCTCCTTCGGGAAGCGGTTCAAATTCGATGCTTTTTGGCCGAAAGCTCCTGGATTCTTGGAGACAGTTCACGAAGCTTGGCATTCTTGCGCATCGTCTGGGAACCCTTATTTGGTTCTAAACTGCAAACTCCGCGCCACGGCTCGTAAACTACAAGCTTGGAGCTCCAAGTGGATCGGCAACGTGCGGCTCCAGATAAGCATTGCCCTTGAAATCATCCTTCGTTTGGACATAGCCATGGAATCGCGGATTCTGACAGCTGCGGAACTTCAACTCCGGCGAACCCTAAAGCGAAAACTGCTAGGGCTTTCTTCCCTTCAGCGCATGATCACGCGTCAGAAGTCGCGGCTGCTGCACTTGACAGATGGAGACGCTAATACCCGCTTCTTCCACCAGCACGCTCGCCATCGGCAGAGGAAGAATGTGATCATGGCCCTGCGCCACAATGGTCAAATAATCACTGGACAGGAGGAGATTGCTTCCGTGGTGGACGATTTCTATGATAGGCTCTTGGGCAAGGGCATGGCACGCGCCTATGGTCTGCACCTTGATGCCCTAAACTTGTCCACGCGGGACCTGAGCAGACTCGAATCACCCTTCACAGAAGATGAGATCCTTCAGACCATCAAATGCATGCTGTTGGACAAGGCACCCGGCCCGGATGGGTTCACAGGCAGATTCTACATGACCTGCTGGTCCATCATCAAAGTGGATATCATGAGGGCTTTCTCATTGTTTTACAGTGGGGACACTAGAGGCTTGGCAGCACTCAACAGAGCTTTGGTCACACTTTTGCCGAAGAAACCAGGCGCAGACGAGCTCTCACAGTATAGACCAGTCAGCCTTATGCATGGAATTGCCAAGATCTTAGACAAAACGTTGGCTTGCAGACTTGCGGAGGAAATGCCACACCTTGTTGGAATTTACCAGAGCGCTTTTATCAAAGGAAGAGCGCTGCACGGCAACTTCATGTTGGTCCAGAGCATGGCAAGAAGGCTCCATGCGCTCCGGCAGCCGGTAGTCATGCTCAAATTGGATATCTCTAAGGCTTTTGACACGGTACAATGGCCTTTTCTGATCGAAGTCCTCCGTGCGATGGGTTTTGGAAATAGATGGCTGGAGTGGATCACAGGCTTACTTGCTACTTCTTCCACTCGAATCATGGTTAATGGCATTCCCGGAGCTCCAGTTTTCAACTGCAAGGGTCTTCGGCAAGGTGGGCCTCTATCCCCAATGCTCTTCGTCCTCATTATGGAGCCGCTCCATCATCTGTTCAGAACCGCGGTGGAGATGGATGTGTTGTCGCCGCTTGCAAGTCATGGGTTGTGGCAGCAGATCTCCCTCTTTGCCGATGATGTAATTGTCTTCCTCAAACCGATGGACAATGACCTTCAGGCCTGCTCGCATATCCTGCGTCTATTCGGGACAGCTTCTGGCCTTCAAGTGAACTTCAGCAAAACCGAAGCAATTCCCATCCGCTGCTCTGATGAAGAAAAAGCACTCACCGCAGCTGTCCTGGGCTGTGAGCTGGGGACTTTTCCTTGTAAATACCTTGGATTGCCGTTATGCCTGCGCAAGCCATCTGCCACTCAGCTTCATGGTCTGGTGGAACGCATTGCACAATGCCTGCCCAAGTGGAAAGCTACTACACTGCCTAAGAGCGGCAGGCTCACTCTCGTCCTCTCGGTCCTATACTCGATTCCAATTCACGCAATGCTCGCGCTTGCCCTTCCGAAGAAGACCATCCATGCCATCAACAAGATCATCAGAGGCTTTCTGTGGTGCGGTAAGAGCCAGGCGAATGGCGGAAACTATTCGGTTGCTTGGGCAACGGTTTGCACTCCTAAGTGGATGGGCGGCCTTGGTATCCCAGACCTCGCATGGCTGAACGTGGCCCTGCAGGCGCGCTGGCCCTGGCTACAACATGTGGATCACCAGAGACCGTGGAGTGAATTCAACATCAAAGTCCCCAAGGAATCTATGGCTCTCTGCTGCGACGAAGATATCAGTAGGGGATGGAAACCGTACCATTTTCGGGGAAGATCGATGGCTTGAAGGTTTCTGCCTTCAGGAGCTTGCACCAATGATATATGCAGCGGTTCCCCCGCGCAAGTGAAAGACTCGTTCTCTCAGGGATGCGATCGACACAGGAGCCTGGGCTATGGACATAAGGCCAGACCTAGGGGTGGATGCTCTCGGACAGTATTTTCTCTTATGGCATCGGATCCAAGAGTTTAACCCGCAGGAGGGAGTGCCGGATACCATATCTTGGGCCTGGGAGAGCAATGGCATGTTCTCTGCCAAGTCAGCCTATGCGGCAAGGTTTGCTGGACGCGAGGTGTCTACTACAGCCCAACTCACGTGGAAGTCAAAGGCACCACTACGCTGTCGCTTCTTCCTCTGGCTCGCAATGAAGAACCATTGCTGGACAGTGGATCGTCTAGCCTGACGTGGCTTACCACACCCGGAAGCCTGCCCGTTCTGCGACCAACAAGAAGAGAGCTTGGATCACATCGAGCTAACATGTGTCTTTGCACGGACGATCTGGAGGACGCTTTGCACTAGGATTGGCAAGCCAGCTTGGACTCCGGAGGGGCATGAAACTTTGGTGGAGTGGTGCACGGACAAACCAAGGAACATGCGCGTCCTCATCACCCGGGAGGTGGCGGGTTGGAGTCGGCAGCAGCTTGCTGTGTCGATGAAGTCCCTGGGCAGAATGGCGCAGTCCCTGGTCCGGGCTCCGAAGTCTCCAGGCCGGGCTCCGTAGTCCCCGGGCCGGGTGCGACTGCCATGATCCCCGCGCCGCCTGCCGGAATACTTGCGCCGTCTGCGGGGGCTCTTGAGTCGGATCTGACTACTTCAGGAGGAGCCAACACGAAGATGGAGTCTGACTCCGGTGATGGCTTGACAGACGGCTTGAGGATGCGCTGAAGGGCGACGCCGGAAGGTATCGCCTGACGAGTGGAGCCGATTCTCGCTAGGGTGTCTGCTTGGTCGTTGTCGTTTCTTGGTACATTGAGAAACTCGCATCCCTTGAAATACCCGCTGAGTTGCTGTACGAGGAAGTGGTAGCTTGCCATGTTTGCGTCCTTGGTGTCTGAATTGCCTGATGACTGCTGGACCACCAAGTCGGCGTCACCATAACACAGGATCCGGCGAATGCCGAGCTCTTGGGCTAGCGGGAACCCGTGAATGAGTGCCTCGTACTCGGCGACGTTGTTGGAGGCGGCAAAATGGATTTGCAGCACATACTTGAGCTTGTCTCCCTTGGGAGAGGTGAGGACGATGCCGGCTCCCAAGCCGGCGCGCATCTTGGAGCCGTCGAAGTGCATTTTCCAATGGGTGGAGTCGGGCGCTGGTGGTAAATACTGGGTTTCGGCCCAGTCGACGAGGAAGTCGGCCAGCGCTTGTGACTTGATGGCAGTGCGAGGTTGGTAGTAGATGGTGTAGGGGGCCAAATCTATGGCCTACTTGGCCACTCATCCCGAAGCGTCTCGGTTGTCGATGATCTCGGCTAGAGGAGCCATGCAAACCACAGTGATTGGATGCTCTTGGAAGTAAGGCTTCAATTTCTTGGAGGCAAAATGCACACCATAGCACATCTTCTGGTAGTGGGGGTAGTTTTGCTTGGAGGTCAACAGTACTTCACTCAAATAATATACCGGTCTCTGAACTGGTAGTCTTTGCCTTCCTCGTTGCGTTCTACTACAATGACCATGCTGACCACTCGGCTGGTGGCGGCGATGTAGAGGAGCATGGGCTCCTTAGGAGTCGGAGCCGCCAGAACAGGTGGAGTCGCCAGCATCTTCTTTAGTTGGACAAATGCTTCGTCCGCCTTGTGGTTCCACTCGAAAAAAGTGGTCTTCTTCATGAGTTGGTATAGGGGAAGGGCCTTCTCGCCCAGCCGACAGATGAATCGGCTGACGGATGCCAAACAGCCGGTGAATTTTTGTACGTCCAGTAGTCGGCTGGGTACCTCCATCCTTTCCATTGCCTTGATCTTCACAGGGTTGCACTCTATGCCGCGCTTGGAGACCAGGAAACCAAGGAGCTGGCCGACTGGTACTCCGAAGACGCATTTCTCCGGGTTGAGCTTGATCTGAAATTGGCGCAAGTTGTCGAAGGTCTCCTTGAGTTCTTCCAGCAGTGTTCCACGCTTCTCCGTCTTTACCACCACATCATCCACGTAAACGTGAGCATTTCTGCCGAGCTGCTTGAGGAGGCACTTCTGCATGCATCATTGGAAGGTGGCGCCGGCGTTCCTCAAGCCGAACGTCATGGTTAGGTAGCAGAAAGCTCCAAAGGGCGTGATGAAGGTAGTCTTTAGCCTGTCGTCTGGGTTTAACTTGATCTGGTGATACCCTGAATATGCATCCAAGAAACTCAACAGGTTGCATTAGGCTATGGAGTCTATCACTTGGTCGAGCGAACGAGTCCTTGGGGCATGCTTTGTTGAGGCTTGTGTAGTCAATACACATTCGCCACTGCTTGTTCTTCTTCAGTACCAAGACCGGGTTGGCCAGCCATTCTGGGAAGAATACTTCCATGATGAAGCCAGCTGCGAGCAGCCGGACTATCTCTTCTCCAACAACTCTCCTCTTCTCTTCTGACAAACGGTGTAAAGGTTGTCTGACTGATTTGGCATCAGACGGACGTGTAATTTGTGCTTGGTGAATTCCGTCGGGACACCTGGCATGTCCTTGGGGGACCATGCGAAGATGTCTCGATTCTCACGAAGGAAATCGACGAGCTCGCCTTCCTATTTGCTGTGGAGGTGGGCGCCTACGACAGCGTACCTCTCTGGGTGCTTCGGGTCCAAAGGTATCTTCTTTGTTTCCTTGGCCGGCTTGAACGAGCCCTTAGCTTCCGACTCTTTGGGATCAGGCGACATCTCTGGCTGCTTGCTTGCCATCGCCACAACTCGATCCAGCAGCCGCTTGTCAGCTGCGATCACGAGGGACTCGGCCAGCCGACTGCTCTCTGATGCGCTGGCGGACGACTTCTTGTAGTCGCCAGTTTATGGTCAGAATCCCTTTGGAACTCGGCATCTTCATCTTGAGGTAGGCATAGTGGGGGACGGCCATGAACTTGGCCAGGGCTGGCCGGCCAAGCAGTGCATGGTATGGGCTCTCTAGGTCCACCACCTCGAACCATATTGACTCTTTGCGGAAATGATCTTTGTCTCCGAAGAGGACATCGATCAAGATCTTGCCGATTGGCGAGCAGGAAAGGCCAGGGACTATGCCGTGGAACACCGTCCGGCTGGACTGTAGTTGCCTCTGCTTGATTCCCAACTTCTCCATGGTGTCTTTGTACAAGATGTTGATGCTGCTGCCGCCGTCTATCAGGACTCTGGAAAAACGAGCATCTCGCTTGTCCGTGGAAAAGGTGGCGTCCAAAACCAAAGCATAGGAGCCGGGTCTGGGCATTACTTTGGGGTGGTCAGCCCGACTCCAGCTGATGGGCTTCTCAGACCAGTGCATGAACTCCGGTGTGTCAAAAGCTACTACATTCACCTCCTGCTACTGCAGCCATCTGCTGTGTCGATCATCAGCCACACTGGTGAACACGACGTATGCTCCCTGCTCTTCTGGGTACTCGTCTTGCACTACGCCGACTGGTCTGACCGTCGGCTGCTTGGGCGGAGGGGGAGGCGGCTGCCCAGCAGGTGGGGGAGGCAAAAGGCCGTCTCCCTTTGCGATCCTAGTGAGCCAGTGGCATTTCTGAGTGGTGTGGTTGGACGGCTTCACGCCACTGTGGAACTTGCAGGATCCATCCAGAGTCTGCTCATATGAGAAAGCCGGCTACCAGTTGGACTTGCTGCCCTTCTGACGTCTGAGCGGAGGCAGCCCTTCCGGCTATTGGTCTTCAACTATTGCCACCTGCCGACTGGTGGAAGTTGGTGGGGGGGCTTTACGCTTGTGGTCGTTCTGCTGTTGACGCCGACTGGTGTCTCCGGCTGGGGTTCAGGGAGCCTGAGGAGCCACTTTGCCGGTTGCGCTGATTTGAATCTCCGTCTTCATGGAGAAATCGGCCGTGGCGTACTTGTCTACTATGATCAGTAGCTCGTCGAGGGTCTCTGGCTCATCGCAGAGAAGCCTGTGCTTGAGGAGGGTGCCCTCTCGGCATCCTGCAGTGAAGTACTCAATAGCCTACACCTCGTGCACGCCCTCGCATGAGTTGCGGAGCTCGGCCTAGCGCGTGAGGTAGTCGTGAGTTGACTCGCTGGGGCCTTGCACGCACAAAGAGAGCTGGCGGGGTTTGGGAGGTCACTTGTACGTGCTGGTGAAGTTGCGGACGAAGGCGTCGGTGAAGTCGACCCAACTGTTGATGCTGCAGGGCCTTAAGCTGTTCACCCACGTCCGGGTCGTGCCCTGGAGCATGAGTGGAACATACTTCACAGCAACACGCTTGTTGCCGTTTGCTATGCTGACGGCCGTGGAGTAGTCGACCAACCAGTCCTCCGGCTTCACGGAGCCGGTGTACTTGGGTTTGTCTCTGGGGAGCATGAACCCTTTGGGGAAGGGCTCATCTCGGATGCGGGGACCAAAACACGGTAGACCCAACTCATCTTCTTCCTCAAGCGCCAGGGATCGGTGGAGACGGTCGATCCGATGGCAGGCATCGTTCTCACCGACTCCCTCTCGGCGGCCAGGGCGGTCGCCGAGCGTCGGGTGGTCAAAAGGCGGCGGGGAGACTCGCCTTCCCCTCAGAGGGGGAGGAGGCGGACAGTCGTCCCGTCGTTCCACTGTTCTTGGGCGGCCTTCTCGGTCGCACTCTATGGTGATGCGAGTCCAACTGCGGCTGGCGGCCGGCTCCATGTCTTTTCTTCCGCGGACGCCGCCAGTCGGCGTCCGAGACTCCGCGCCTTGGTCTCGGCGTGGGAGTAGGTTGTCATCCCGTCGGCGCGGCGCATCAGTGTGGCAGCCGGCCTCGTTTTGCTCAGCAGCCGCGTCAAGGAGTCGCTGAACGCGCTCTGTCATCAAGCGACGCTCTTCGCCCTCGAACTTGTCCAGCTCATCCACCGCCGCCTGGGCGGCTCGAATATTCTCCGCAGGTGTGGCGTAGACGGGGCGATTCTCCCCGAACAGATCGGCGATAGACGCACCGTGCTGCCGGACCATGCCAAGGCAGCTAGGCCCAGCTGGAGCCGGCGTGCCTCCCACCGCGCGGTCCATCTCGCGCTGGTAGGCTTCTGACATGTGTCTCATGCTGGCCAGCTTTTTGGCGTCTTTGACTAGCTGAAGGCGGTGTGCCTCCAGCGTCTCGGCGTCGGCATCTTCAGGGATGGGCGCTTCTAGGTCTTGCAGCGCCGCTGTAACACCCTCGATGCGACTATAGCTCCCACGTGTCGAGGCACGACTTAGAGATATAATCGCACTGAAGGCATATGTCGCAAGTTAGGCAATCTTCACAACATCCCATGTAATGTGATAACAAAAAGGGAGATAACATAGTTGGCTTACACTCGCCACGTCAATCAAGTACATAAATAACATTACATCATCCAAAACACTCATGGCCCGACTACGGCGCCAAAATAAAGAGAACCCAACATGCGACAACGGTCGCAATCACCCCCAACTGGGCACCACTACTGATCATCGGGAAAGGAAACGTAGTATCGTTGAGAGTCTTCGTTGAACTCCCACTTGAGCTCATACGCGTCTCCTGGAGCGGAATCATCAGGCCCTGCATCTGTTGTAATAGTAATCTGTGAGCCACGGGGACTCAGCAATCTCGCACCCTCGCGATCAAGACTATTCAAGCTTATAGGTAAGGCAAGGTAAAATATGAGTGGAGCTGTAGCAAGCGACTAGCAAGTATGGTGGCTAACTTATTCGCAGAAGAGAGCGAGAAGAGGAGGCAAAGCACGAGCGAGAAACTAAACAGCAACCTGCGCAAACATTACTCCAACACCGTGTCCACCTCCCGGACTCCGCCGAGAAGAGGCCATCACGGTAACACACTCAGTTGATTCATTTTAATTAAATTAAGGTTCAAGTTATCTACAACCGGACATTAACAAATTCCCATCTGCCCATAACCGCGGGCACGGCTTTAGAAAGTTCAAATCCCTGCAGGGGAGTCCCAACTTAGCCCATGACAAGCTCTCACGGTCAACGAAGGAATAGACCTCCTCCCAAGACGTTCCGATCAGACTCGGTATCTCGGTAATTCAAGATACTTCGACAGCTTAAAACAAGACCAGCAACACCGCCCAAATGTGCCGACAAATCCCGATAGGAGCTGCACATATCTCTTTCTCAGGGCACACTCAGATGAGCCAGACGTCGGGTAGGCCAGCCCAGAGTTGCCCCTGGTAGCCCCGGACATCGCTCGGTGGGACCAACACTCAGAGGAGCACTGGCCCGGGGGGGGGGGGGTAAAGTAAGATGACCCTTGAGTCTGCAGAACCCAAGGGAAAGAAAAGGCTAGGTGACAAATGGTAAGACCAATGTTGGGCATTGCTGGAAAAGCTTTAATCAAGGCGAAATATCAAGGGGTTCCCATTATAACCCAACCGCGTAAGGAACGCAAAAATCCGGGAACATAACACCGATATGACGGAAACTAGGGCGGCAAGAGTGGAACAAAACACTAGGCGAGAGGCCGAGCCTTCCACCCTTTACCAAGTATATAGATGCATTAAGATAACATAGCAATATAATGATATCCCAACAAGTAAATAAATGTTCCAATAAGGAACGGCCTCCAATCTTCACCTGCAACTAGCAACGCTATGAGAGGGGCCGAGCAAAGCGGTAACATAGCCAATCAACGGTTTGCTAGGACAATGGTGGGTTAGAGGTTTGACATGGCAATTTGGGAGGCTTTCAAACAAGTGCTAGGCATCGTATCATTAGCATAGCAAAAGAGCGAGCAAACTAGCATAGCAAAGATAGTAGTGATTTCGAGGGTATGATCATCTTGCCTGCATAGTTGTCAGAGTTGACTGGATCCTCAAGCGCAAACTCAACGGGCTCCTCGTTAGCGAACTCGTCTCCCGACTCTACCCAAACAAGACAAACAGCAAAAAGGGTACAATCAAGCACGTGCAAACTCAATCAACACGATGCAAAGATGATATGCTATGCGGGATGCGATGCGGGGTGCCAAATGCAAGATCTGACAGGAAATGCATGAACCTGGCCTCAACTTGGAATTCCAAGGGTTCCACTGGAAAGATGAGATGAAATCACTTGAAAACTATATAAAGAACGCCGGAATCGGAGTTATGGTTTGGAAATGGCAAGCGATTCAAAATTGACACCGGTCTGCGATTTACAGCAAGTAGGCATCTAAATGCAATGAGATGAACATGCTACAGCACCCAAACATGGCAACAAAATACATGGAAGGGAAGCATACAAGATGCTTAACAAAAATCTAGCACTGAGCTACGGCCAATTCATCCATTATGAGGTTCAGACAAGCATGGAAAAAACGCAAATGGTAAAACAGATCTCAGACTTAGTGAAGTCAACACTTGTCTGGAATTTCAGATCATATAGCCCTCTTCGGAGCAAAAAAACAACATGCTACAGGACCTGAACATGACAAAGAAAGACATGGCATGGAGCTACTCAACAAGCTTAACAAAAGTCCCTTAGTGACCTTGAGCCAAAAGGGATCACAAAATATACTAACAAGCACACGAACATAGCAAAAACATAATCAGTTTTCAGACTTAGTGAAAACTGGGACATGCTGAAACGTAACTCACGAAGGCATGTTTACGAGCTCGATGCACTCACCACGGTGAAAGTCATGGCAAGACAAGCATACATCCATCAAGAAGGCACAAAATACAAGCTAGACATGGCAAGAACAATGGCATAACATGCACGGATCAACTACAATAACATCGGCAAAATCGCAAACAAGTTGACGATCTGCCCAGATTCGCAACGAAGCAAAAGTAGAGCTCGATTGACTCAAGCTAGGGTGCTCCATAATTGCAAACAAAGACATGGATGGATAGAACACTACAATATTAACAAAACTCCCTTCATGATCATCCTCAAAAGAGGCACGGATCACTAGGAATCAACATGAACATATGGCATCGTGAGATATACAATCCCAGGACTTGGTGAAGTCACTAAGTCCCTGAAAACAGAATTAGCAAGTGCACCACTTTGCAAGCTTGCACAAGTCACCACACACATCCTAAAAATACATGGGTTGCACCTCTGGAAAGATGACAAACCCTTAACAAAACATATGTAGAACTCACGGGCATATCATGCACACATTAATCATGGCAAAAATGACAAAAGTGCTAAACGGAGTAACAGATCTGACAATTAACTCAAGTAGCCCTCTTCTAACAGCATTTCAGGCATCAAGAAGAGCTCAAATGAAAATAATGCAGTGGAATGAAATGATGTACTCTCTGAGATGAACATTTTGATATGCTATATGACCAAATCGGGGCTACGGATGCAAAGTTACGGAGCCTCGAACGGGGGCATATGGATCAAGAATCTCAGGACTTAGCAAAAAAAAAACAACCTCGCGAAAATTAGGGTTTACTGTAGGCGTCTCGGATCCGATCTGGATCGGGGCGCGCGGAGCCCGAGGATCACCGGCGAGCCTTGCTGGCTCCGGCGAGCGAAGAAGCAGCGGGGAGGCGCGGGTCCGGTCGGTGGGGGCGGCGGCTGGCGGCGCCGGGCCCGGCTCCGGTCGCCGGAGTCCCGCGGCGGGGCGGCGAGCTCCGGGCGGAGGCGGCTCCGGGCGGCGGGCGTTGGTGCGGCGGCGGGGCACGGCAGGGTCCGGCCGGCGGCGAACTCCGGCCGGCGAGGCGGCGGGGAGGGGAAGAGGCGGCGCGGGCGGGCGCCTCAGGCCCGGCTCGGCGGCGGGGAGGGCCGCGCGTGGGCCTCGCGGGCCTGGCACGGTCGGCGGCGAAGCGGTCCCCTGCGGGACAGGTGGCGCGACGCGGTTGGGCGGTGGTGGCGGCGGACGTTGTCCGGCTCCGTCCGGACACGTCCGGCGGCGGCGGAGACGGATTTTAGGGTTTCGGAGGGAGGAAGGAGATCCGAAAATGGAGGGGCCTTTATATAGGCATAGAGGGAGCTAGGAGAGTCCAAATGAGGTGCGGTTTTCGGCCACGCGGTCGTGATCGAACGCTCTAGGACATGGAGCAGAGTTTGGTGGATTTTGTGCCAAATTGGAGGGTGTTGGGCTGCAACACACACGAGGCCTTTTCGGTCCCTCGGTTAACCATTGGAGTACCAAACGAAGTCCAAATGGTACGAAACATGACAGGCGGTCTACCGGTAGTAAACCAAGGCCGCCTGGCAAGTCTCGGTCCAATCCGGAAATGTTTAATCCCCACACACGAAAGAAATCTAGAAATGACCACCGGAGGAGAACGAAGCGCCGGAATGCAAAACGGACAACGGGGAAAATGCTCGAATGCATGAGACGAACACGTATGCAAATGCAATGCACATGATGACATAATATGAGATGCATGACAACGACAACAACACACGGAGACAAAAACCCGAACCCGAGGAAATAAAATAACTTAACGCCGGAAACGGCAAGAGTTGGAGTACAAATGGGGAAAGTTACATCCGGGGTGTTACAACACTCCACCACTACGAAAGGATCTCGTCCCGAGATCTAGGACTGAAAGAACGCCGGGTACTCAGAACGGAGGTGATCCTCGCGTTCCCAGGTAGCTTCACGGTCGGAATGGTGTGACCACTTGACTTTGAGAAATTTGATTGACTTGTTGCGAGTCTTGCGTTCAGTCTCTTCAAGAATAGCAACTGGGTGCTCACGATAAGAGAGATCTTCTTGGAGCTCAATGTCCTCGAAGTTGACGGTGCGGTCAGGAGTCTTGAAGCACTTTCGAAGCTGAGAGACATGGAACACGTCATGAACATTTGCAAAGTTTGAAGGAAGCTCGAGTTGATAGGCGAGGTCGCCTCTCTTGCTGACAATCTTGAAAGGTCCCACGTATCTAGGGGCAAGCTTCCCTTTGATACCGAAGCGACGAGTGCCTTTCATAGGAGAGACACGGAGGTAAACATGATCTCCGATCTCGAACGCCAAATCACGGTGCTTACTATCATAGTAGCTCTTCTGGCGGGATTGGGCTGCTTTGAGGTTATCTCGAATGAGTTTGCACATTTCTTCTGCCTCTGTGATTAAGTCATTACCCAAAAGCTGACGTTCACCGGTTTCAGACCAGTTGAGAGGGGTACGGCACTTCCTGCCATACAGAATTTCAAATAGGGCCTTGCCCAAACTTGCTTGAAAACTATTGTTGTAGGAGAATTCAGCATAAGGAAGACAATCCTCCCACTTCATGCCAAAGGAGATCACACAAGCCCTGAGCATATCTTCAAGAATCTGGTTGACACGCTCGACTTGACCGCTTGTTTGAGGATGGAAAGCTGTACTAAAACGGATGTTGGTGCCCATGGCCTTCTGGAAAGAATCCCAAAACTTCGAGGTAAAGATGCTACCACGGTCTGAAGAGATCACTTGAGGAATACCGTGCAGAGAGACAATGCGAGAGGTATAGAGTTCCGCCAATTGAGCTGCAGTGATCAACTCTTTGATAGGCAGAAAATGAGCCACTTTGGTGAGTTTGTCGATAACAACAAATATAGCATCATTGCCACGCTTGGACTTTGGAAACCCAGTCACGAAGTCCATCTCAATGTGGTCAAACTTCCATTCTGGAATGGCAAGAGGTTGGAGGAGACCTGCTGGCCTTTGGTGTTCTGCCTTCACTCTTCTGCAGACATCACATTCATTCACGAATTGAGCGATCTCGCGCTTCATTCGAGTCCACCAATAAGCTTGCTTAAGGTCCTAATACATCTTCATGCTCCCAGGGTGGATGGAGAGGAGAGAATTGTGAGCCTCGTTCATGATCACTTTACGGAGGTCACCTTTGGGCACAACAATACGATCCTCAAAGAAGAGTGTCCTTGTCATCAAGGCGGTAGCACTTGTACTTGGACTGACTCTTGGCAATCCCAATCTTCACCTTTTTCACCATAGCATCAAGAAGCTGGGCTTGGCGAATCTGGTCTTCTAAGGTAGGAGAGACTTGAAGGTTGGCGAGGAAACCTTGAGGAACAACTTGCAGATTAAGTTTGCGGAAAGCTTCACAAAGCTCGGGTTGGTAAGGCTTGAGAATCAGACTGTTGCAGTAAGCTTTCCTGCTCAAAGCGTCAGCAATCACATTGGCCTTGCCTGGAGTGTACTTGATACTCGGATTATACTCTTGAATCATTTCAACCCATCGAGTTTGCCTGAGGTTGAAATTAGGCTGAGTGAAGATGTACTTGAGACTCTTGTGATTTGTGAAAATGTCCACTTTTCTTCCCAATAGAAGATGTCTCCAAGTCAAAAGAGCATGCACAACTGCCGCCAACTCGAGATCATGAGTGGGGTAGTTCTTCTCATTGGGCTTCAATTGGCGAGATGTATAAGAAACAACTTTCTTCTCTTGCATCAAAACTGCGCCAAGACCTTGGAGAGAGGCATCACAAAAGACCTCGTACGGCTTGGATTCATCAGGTGGAGTAAGAACTGGAGCAGTGATTAATTTCTCTTTCAAAGTGATGAAAGCAATATCACACTCCGGAGACCAAACGTACTTGACATGCTTCTGGAGAAGATTTGAGAGAGGCTTCGCGATCTTAGAAAAGTTTTCAACGAATCTTCGGCAATAGCTTGCGAGACCGAGAAAACTGCGGAGTTGCTTCACGTTCTGAGGAGGTTCCCAATTCACAATTGCAGACACCTTCTCAGGATTCACGGCAATGCCCTTGGCAGAGATGATATGACCAAGATAAAGAACCTCATCAAGCCAAAATTCACACTTGGAGAACTTGGCGTAGAACTGATGTTCCCTGAGCTTATCAAGAACCAAACGCAAATGCTTGGCATGATCTTCCTTGTTCTTGGAGAAAACCAGAATGTCATCGAGATAGACCAAAACGAAGTCATTGGTGTAGGCATTGAAGATGAAGTTCATCATGCGAGAGAACGTCGGAGGAGCGTTGGCGAGGCCAAAAGACATGACAGTGTATTCATATGAACCAAAGCTTGTTCTGAATGCTGTCTTGGGAATATCTTCTTCACGAATGCGAATCTGGTGATAACCCATACGGAGATCAAGCTTGGAGAATACTTGGGCACCTTTGAGTTGTTCGAACAGCTCATTGATGTTGGGAAGTGGGTATTTGTTCTTGATGGTCTTCTTGTTCACTGGACGGTAATCAACACAAAGTCGGTCCGTTCCATCCTTCTTCTTCACAAAAAGAACACCACAACCCCACGGAGAAGAACTAGGCCGGATAAGACCCATTTTCTCTTGCATATCGAGTTGCTTCTTCAGCTCCTTCAACTCTTCAGGTCCGAGATTGTAAGGACGTTTGCACACAGGTTCCGTGCCAGGCTCAAGATCAATAACGAATTCAACTGGCCGGTGCGGAGGCATTCCTGGGAGCTCTTCTGGAAAGACGTCTTGATATTCGCAAACGACTGGAATTTGAGAGATGGCATTCAATTCACCCTTCTCATTGAAAGAAAACAGACGAATGGTATCATCACGAGCGGCAAAGACAATTACATCCTCAGACGAATGAGTCAATTGAATCTGCCTGGCTGCACAATCAAGATGTGCCTTGTGCTTAGAAAGCCAATCCATTCCGAGAATAAGATCAATATCCGAGTTACCAAGAACCACCGAAGAAGAGAGAAACTTGTAATCGCCCAATGTGATAGAAACATCTGGGGCAAAAGTGCTTGCATTCATGAATTTACCCGGAGAAACAACAGATAACTGTCTAGGCAAATCTTGCAAAGGCAACTCATGCTTAGAAACAAATGGCCTCGAGATGAAACAATGCGAAGCACCCGTGTCAAAAAGAACTTTTGCAGGAATATCATTAACATGAAGGTTACCCATGATCACATCTGACGAGTCCTCTGCCTGAGCTGCATTCATCAAGTTGACCTTGGCGGACTTGGGGTTATGCTTGACCACAGCTGTACTTGTCGATCTGATAGGAGGAGGAGGAAGAAGACGCCTCTGGTTGAAACACTTGTTGGCATAGTGACCCTTCTGTTGGCACTTGTTGCACGTGACCTCTGAAAGCGGACGGTGATATGGAGCACTCGATCTTGGAGCTTGAGACGAAGTCTTGTTCTGAAAGCCAGGGTTGGGTGGGTGGGAAGAACCACTGCCACATTTGCTCTTCTGCTGATACGGCTGACGGAACGGAGGAGGAGGAAGCCAAAACTTCTGCTGCTTGGCCACTTGAGTAGAGGAAGAAGGAGTAACATCTCTGACTCGCTTCTTGGAAGCATCACACCTCAACTGAGCAGCCTCTTGCTTCAATGCCATGTTGTAGAACTCATCGTATCTCAAGGGCTCAAAGAGGACAAGAGCGAGCTAAATTTCTTCTCTGAGACCACCCCAGAACTGATATATCATGCTCTTCTCATCAGGGACGTCCTGCTTGGCAAAGCGGGCGAGCTTCGGGAACAACTTGTTGTAGTCATAGACAGACAAAGAGCCTTGCTTCAGATTGCGGAATTCCTCACGCTTGCTTTCAACCACGCTCTGCGGAATATGATGAGCTCGGAAATCTCGACGGAAATCATCCCAAGTGATAACACGTCCACCTCTAGAATCCTTGTACTGCTGGAACCATTCTGCAGCTTGATCTTTGAGTTGGAAGGAAGCGAACTTAACAAAGTCCTCAGGCCTGACGTTACTGCACTCGAAATGCTTGCACAGATCCACAAGCCAATCGTCAGCATCGGTTGCCTCAACACAATTGCTGAAAGTCTTTGGCCCGTTAGCAAGGAACTGGTTGAGTGTAGCAAAGTGACTCTGATTGCTGCCTTGATTCCCTTGACTGCCTTGATTGCGCTCTTGAAGAATTTGCATGATCAGCTGTGTGTTTGCATTGGTTGCGGCCATCACAGCTTGCCATGCCTCCGGAGGAGGTGGGGGTGGTGGCGGATCAGGATTCGGAGTCGTGCGCGTTGGAGGAGCCATCCTGAAGAGGTTGACCACCATTAGCACATTGACAGATAAATATTGAAGCTGAATCCAACGGAATAAAAATTGCAACATATAGTCTTCACATCCGAACAAAATGAATGAATGCATTCCTCTTGAAATGGTCACATATCCATAAATTGAGAAGCCACGTAGAATTAAGGTAGAGAAATAAATCAACAAGGTACGGATCAAGAACGAATAATCGGTAAGAAATCCCAATCTCAAACCAATATCCGTGGAAGAAAAACTAGAGCTACTGGAATTCCCACCTATGAAACTCCCGAACCTTTCCGGTTATGCAATCAGGTGTTGGGGATACAAGGGAAGCATAATATCTCACCCAAACTAGCAAATCCTACATCCAGCTGTATCCATCCTTCAACACATAACCAAGAAACCTTCGGAAACCATCTACCTCAACCTTCGAAAAGCATCCGTTATACAAGTTATGGCGATACTCCCGAACTCCCGCCCCAGTACTGGGTGGCGTCGAGGTTATCTCACCAACGAACTGCATAAAAGAGATTTTTGATGTCGGCGTACTAAACTCAGGTATTCCAGAACTGCAACGATAAAATTATGATGACAACACCTCAGAGCTCAACTCCCCAGGACACTTCCACTAAACCCCTGACAGGAGGCACCAAGACAATGTTCTCATCATAAAACCATCGGAACGATTCCAAGATACCCGCGTGATCCTAAATTTTTTTTAGTGAAATTTAAGAAGAGAAGAGTCAAAACTCTACGTCAAGAAGCCTTACCAGAGCGATGAGGAGACTGGGAAGTAAAAAGAATTGCTAATCTCTCCGATATATAATTCCTAAAAGACTCAAAACATTTTTCTAGACACAACTCGGCCGCTAAAATGATCAAGCAATGGGCTCCTAAGGTCGGGGCTGATGGGAATTTGTTAATGTCCGGTTGTAGATAACTTGAACCTTAATTTAATTAAAATGAATCAACTGAGTGTGTTACCGTGATGGCCTCTTCTCGGTGGAGTCCGGGAGGTGGACACGGTGTTGGAGTAATGTTTGCGCAGGTTGCTCTTTAGTTTCTCGCTCGTGCTTTGCCTCCTCTTCTGGCTCTCTTCTGCGAATAAGTTAGCCACCATACTTGCTAGTCGCTTGCTGCAGCTCCACTCATATTTTACCTTGCCTTACCTATAAGCTTGAATAGTCTTGATCGCGAGGGTGCGAGATTGCTGAGTCCCCGTGGCTCACAGATTACTATTACACCAGATGTAGGGCCTGATGATTCTGCTCCAGGAGACGCGTATGAGCTCAAGTGGGAGTTCGACGAAGACTCTCAACGATACTACGTTTCCTTTCCCGATGATCAGTAGTGGTGCCCAGTTGGGGGTGATTGGGACCGTTGTCGCATGTTGGGTTCTCTTTATTTTGGCGTCATAGTCGGGCCATGAGTGTTTTGGATGATGTAATGTTATTTATGTACTTGATTGACGTGGCGAGTGTAAGCCAACTATGTTATCTCCCTTTTTGTTATCACATTACATGGGATGTTGTGAAGATTGCCTAACTTGCGACATATACCTTCAATGCGATTATATCTCTAAGTCGTACCTCGACACGTGTGAGCTATAGTCGCATCGAGGGTGTTACAAGTTGGTATCAAAGCCGACCCTCGCGGTTACACGGATGGTTGCGGACAGGTGCATGGTCATGTTGTTCATGACATTTGTGACCCGTCGTGGCACCCGACATGGCAGATGTACTGGACTGGAAGCACAGACGTTTGTGCCAAGAGGGAACGTTCCTGTGGCCCGACGAGGATGTCGGTTCCTTTGAGTGGGGGTGTATGTGATGGCCTGGTTTATTAGGGATGGTAGACTACTCATATCAATAAGGAATTCCTTCTTTTCCGGGAGCCCATTCGGACAGAACTCCAAAGTTAAGCAAGCTTAGCTTGGAGTAGTGTCAGGATGGGTGACCGATCGGGAAGTTGCTCCCGGGTGCGCACGAGTGAGGACAAAGTGCGCAGAAAAGACTAGTATTGATCTGTGGGGCCAGTCTAGATCCCGCCAGGAGTAACGACCACCGGCGGGTGTGTCCGGGGCGTTACAGCCGCGTGGAGCGGGTCATAATCACCCCCGCCGGAGTGCTCGCCATGATCGATGACAAGCACTTCCATGACGGTGCTTCCACTGCTCTCCGCGCGAGGAAGTGGCTCGTCGTAGACCACCACGTTGGTGGGGAACATGTCAAGCGACACGGTGTCGGAGTCAACCAACATCGGATCGGTGGAGCCTACGGACTCCAAGTCCCCAGCTGGCTCGCTGGCGACGTGGAGTTGATCGAGGAGGCCTGCGAGGAGGCTCTCGGGGCCGCCTGTGCCCGCGTCAGATGCGGGCTCGTCGGAGAGGCGGACCTCGCCTACAAGATCAGCAAGGCAACTGGCCGCGCTGGCGATTTCAGCGCCATGCAGCGCGTCGGCGCAGACTCCGTCTGGCGTGCCAGGCTGGCTGCGCTCGCCAGGGAGGAAAAGGGTTCCCGTCCAGAACAGGTATCCGGACGACGGTGCACTAGGCCCCACGGTGGGCGCCAAATGTTGGGGGTTGGGTGCCACATATGCCAATGGATGGCTTATCATGGTGGGGGCGAGTAGAACGCCGCCGGTGCCTGGAAATGGGATGAGGCGTAGACACAAACGCCGGCGGACTTTACCCAGGTTTGGGGTTCTCCGAGGAGATAACACCCCTAGTCCTGCTCTGCGGGGTCTCCGCATGATCACTAAGGCAAAAGTGAGTACAATGGTGCTCCTCGAGCTATATTTGTGGACAGGAAGATGATAGGTCAGCTCCCCCCTTTCTCTAAGGTCTGGTCTTGGTCTAATGGATCGGAACCCTTTGCAAGGGTGCCCTGGGGGGTTTATATATGCCTACCCCCAGGGGTACAATGGTAAACCGACTGGGCGCAGGGCCCAGCCGTCAGTCTCTTCGCCGGCCGGCTTCTCTGCCGACTGCTGGGGCCCGCCCGCCGGCTGGAGGGCCCCGCCGACTAGTCTGGTACGAAGCTGACAGGCCGTACCCGCTGCTTGCGGGTCTTGCCGGCTGCCGATTACTGTAACCGTGCTTCTAATGACGCAGGCTTGGTCATGGGGTCGTGGCTACAACCCTGCTACCTGGCGGGTGATTACTGTAGCCACTCCCCGTTTCATCTGGTTAATGGCGCGTGGGACCCGTGGGAGGGGCGGACCGACTTCCGGGGATCGACTCCCTTCGGGTCCGACTGGTGGCGCTCTTGCCGTCTTCTGGACTCTCACTGACCGGTAGGGCCCATCGTCCGTGGACCATACCAACAGGCCGTCGTGGGTGCAGGACTCCGCCTACTGTTGCTGATGTCAGGGATGGCATGGCAACAGTGCCTCGCCGGACGGAGATCTCCACTGGTACGGCGCATTGTGGCCTAGCCATCCCATGAGAAGGGGAGGGAGTGCGCTTTACTGTTGCCACTCCCCGTCCACTCCCCCCTTACGAGGGCATGGGCTTTGTTGGTGTCGTCGGCCGACTCCCCGGGGCCGGCTTCTCTGGGAGCCTCCAGGCGGGAGTCGGCCCGTCTTGACCTCGCCTCTAGGACCCGTCCGCATGCGGGCAGTCGGCTGTTCCTTTAGCCGGCCTCCAGAAGACGGCTCTCCATCCTGGTGTCTTAAGGAGCGTAGTCAGCCCCGATGTCTTGAAAGGTTCTGGGCCTCGGGTTAGCCTACCCGTGGCCCATTACTCCAACAACACCGGTATGACAGAAACTAGGGCGGCAAGAGTGGAACAAAACACTAGGCATAAGGCCGAGCCTTCCACCCTTTACCAAGTATATAGATGCATTAAGTAAATAAGAGATATTGTGATATCCCAACAAATAAACCTGTTCCAACAAGGAACAACTCCAATCTTCACCTGCAACTAGCAACGCTATAAGAGGGGCTGAGCAAACCGGTAACATAGCCAAACAACGGTTTGCTAGGACAAGGTGGGTTAGAGGCTTGACATGGCAATGTGGGAGGCATGATAAAGCAAGTGGTAGGTATCGCAGCATAGGCATAGCAAAAGAGCGAGCATCTAGCAAGCAAAGATAGAAGTGATTTTGAGGGTATGGTCATCTTGCCTGAGATCCCGCAAGGAAGAAGAACGAGTCCATGCAGAAGACAAATGGATGTAGTCAAACGAATCCTCACAAACGTGACGTTATCGGAACTAACCCGAAGAAGCAACACCGGAAAGAAGCAAACAACATAGTAAACAACCACCACATAAACATGGCATGATGCACAATTGTAACGCCCACGATGTGGCTATATCTCCCATGTGTCGGAGCACGACTTAGAGACATAACCGCATTGTAGACAATGTCGCAAGAGGTGTAATCTTTACACATCCCATGTACTGAAAAAGAAAAGAGATACATAGTTGGCTTACAATCGCCACGTCACACAATACATGAATATAGCATTACAACATCCAGATACAATCAAGGTCTGACTACGGAACCAAAATAAAAGAAGACCACCCCTAATGCTACAGATCCCCGATCGCCCCGACTGGGCTCTACTACTGATCAACTAAAACGAAACAACACAACGAATAAGATCTTCATCGAGCTCCTCCTTGACCTCGGTTGCGTCACCTGCACGATATCATCGGCACCTGCAAGCTGGTTTTGGAAGTATCTGTGAGTCACGAGGACTCAGCAATCACACACCCTCGCGATCAAGACTATTTAAGCTTATGGGTAGGAAAAGGTATGTGAGGTCGAGCTGCAGCAAGCACTAGCATATATGGTGGCTAACATGCGCAAATGAGAGCGAGAAGAGAAGGCAAAGCGCGTTCGAGAATCCATGATCTAGAAGTGATCCTAGACTACTTACGTTCAAGCATAACTCCAACACCGTGTTCACTTCCCGGACTTCGCCGGAAAGAGACCATCATGGCTACACACGAGGTTGATGGATTTTAGTTTAAGTTAAGATTCATGTTTTCTACAACCGGACGTTAACAAATTCCCATCTGCCCATAACCGCGGGCATGGCTTTCGAAAGTTCAAAACCCTGTAGGGGTGTCCCAACTTAGCCCATAACAAGCTCTCACGGTCAACGAAGGATATTCCTTCTCCCAGGATGGCCCGATCAGACTCGGAATCCCGGTTACAAGACATCTCGACAATGGTAAAACAAGTCCAGCAAAGCCACTCGATGCGACGACAATCCCGATAGGAGCTGCACATATCTCGTTCTCAGGGCAACACCGGATAGGTCAAGCTACGAGTAAAACCAACCCTCAAGTTTCTCCGAGGTGGCCCTGTAGGCTGCCCATTTCAAACCAACACTTACAGAAGCACTGGCCCGGGGGGGTTAAAATAAAGATGACCCTTGAGTCTGTAGAACCCAAGGGAAGGTGGTAGGTTGCTAGTGCAAATGGTAAAACCAAGGTTGGGCCTTGCTGGAGGAGTTTTATTCAAGGCGAACTGTCAAGGGGTTCCCATTATAACCCAACCGTGTAAGGAACGCAAAATCAAGGAACATAACACCGGTATGACGGAAACCAGGGTAGCAAGAGTGGAACAAAACACCAGGCATAAGGCCGAGCCTTCCACCCTTTACCAAGTATACAAATGCATTAATTAAAATGAGAGATATTGTGATATCCCAACAATAGCCATGTTCCAACAAGGAACAAACTCCAATCTTCACCTGCAACTAGCAATGCTATAAGAGGGGCTGAGCAAAGCGGTAACATAGCCAAACAACGTTTTGCTAGGACAAGGTGGGTTGGAGGCTTGACATGGCAATATGGGAGGCATCACATAGCAAGTGGTAGGTATCGCGGCATAGGCATAGCAAAAGAGCGAGCATCTAGCAAGCAAAGATAGAAGTGATTAAGAGGGTATGGTCATATTGCCTGAGAACCCGCAAGGAAGAAGAACGAGTCCATGAAGAAGACAAACGGACGTAGTCAAACGGATCCTCACAAACGCGAGGTTATTGGAACTAACCCGAAGAAGCAACACCGGAAAGAAGCAAACAACATAGTAAAACAACCATCACATAAACATGGCATGAAGCACAACCAAGTATGATGCATGTCCGGATTAATGAAGCATGGCATGGCAAAGTGCACAAGCAATCCTACAAATTAAGTGGAGCTCAATATGCAATGGGTTGCATATTGACGGAACACCACAACAATTATTTAGTTCTCTCCCGATTAGGTACTCAACAATATTAAATGTTGTTTAAACATGGCAAGAGGTGAAGCATAACAAAACTATACCATCTAAACAATTTAAATGGGGCCGGATATAACAAAAACAACTCCGGTAAATCCCCATATGACTTAGTAATTTAATGCAACAATAATTTTAAACATTTTAAATGTTGTTATCATGATGCGGATGACATGTGCAAGTTTTATGCAGGTTTTATGAAAATGTTAACAAGAGCATTATGAAGCATTTGTCATCGTGGCGGAAAACAAAAGGGGTGCCACGACGACGATAACGAAATGGTGCCACGGTAACGTTCCAGTTCCAACAACTCATTGAGACGTCGGTGCAAAAGAAAGTGTGGCGGGAGGGTGCAAAAGATGGTGGGGTGATCCCGGTTACCGGGTTCCCATGGGTCGACGACGGTGACAAGGCAAAAGAGGGGCAACGTGCACCAAAAATTCGAGCACGGAGCAAGCACGAGCATCTCAACCATCGCAAGCATTCATTCACGGATGTCGTCTCGGGGTTATACCTTCGAAGCATGCGTTTCGGGCGGAACGAGTTCGTAGTGGAAGTAGTCGTTCATGGGTCTTCGAGGGAAGTAGTGGTTCACGTTCTTTTTTGGAGAGGTACTTGACGAATCCAAGGTTTCCGAGGGCGACGGTAGTAGAACTTGGCGAATCCGAGTTTCTCGGAGGTCGTCATCGAACTTGGTCAAATACACGATGTGGGTAGACGTTCACTCGACGGCCTTCGGTGACTGTAGTTGTACACGGGTCTTCGGCCATGGAAGTAGTCGTACAACATTTTCATAGGTGTTCGGGGTCACGACACGGAACTTGACATCCATGGAGTCTTCGCGATTCGATGGTATTGGTACACTTTCGTAGCCGTTCGAGTCATCATTATAGGAAACTTGACGGAATTTGGAATCACTTCGGAGCTGTCATGGTACTTAGGGTCTTCGGACTTGCTGTTCTCGGTTCATGCGACGGTAGTGGTACATCTTGTAGTGGAACTTGGCGCATCCAAGGTCTCCGGCGTAGTGGTACACACACGTAGATGAACTTGACGGGTCGTCGTCATCCTGGTACTTGGCGTCCTCTTGGTCTCGACAGAGATGAAACGGAAAACAATGGTTTTGGTACATGGCGTCCAGGGGTCTTCGCGGGTCATCCTGCACTTGGCGATCTTGATGATTCCGAGGGTCTCGGCGGAGGCCATGGTACTCTTGATTTCACCAAGATGATCTAGCAGCAGCAAATGCGTCGGGGAGGACGGCCTCAGGTCAACGGGACCATGAAGCAGAGGCGAGGCCATGGCACAGCTGGATCTGGCACGAGGAGATCGGGAATGGCTTGTTCTGGCCGGCGACGAGGCAGCTTCTCCATGTCCGGCAAGACGGCAGGAGCGCAGGGACGACGAGTCTCGATGACGAGAGGGTGCAGCAGCTGCTGCTGTCGGCGGCCATGTCTAGGCGGGTTGAGGGCGACGCGGAGAAGCAGGAGGAGAGGCAGGGCGATGGTCGGACGGCGGGGTCGCTGGAGGGAGCAGAAGGAACTCGGCGGCAGGGCCTCAGCAGCAGGGGCGCGATCATGGCGGGGATTGGCTGCTCGTGGAGGACGGCGGGCGCCGGAGCTCCTGCTCTGCTGTAGCAGGCATGGGGACGAGGAGGAGGAGCTCGAGCGTCGTGGCCCAAGAGAGAGAGAGAGGCTGCAGGGCCTGGAGGGATCGAGAGGAGAGAGCGAGAGGAACATGGGATCGAGGGAGACGGGGAGGTTCGAAGGAGATGGGGATCGAGCACGGTGTCTCCTCTCCTGGCGGCGCGAGGGAAGGAATCGAGGGAGAGGGAGATGTGGGATCGAGGCCTAGGGTTACGGGGGCGTGCGGGTTGGCCTCGGAAGAAGGTTGGGCCTTGGAGGCCGGTGCGGGAGTGGGCCTAGGGAGGCCCAGTAGAGAGGAGGGGGCCAACTGGGCCTCAAGGCAAAAGGGCAGGCCTGCAGGCCTGAGAGGCTTGGCTCTTCTCTCCCTCTATTTGCTCTATTAAAAAACAATAGAAAAAAGGAAGAAAAGAAAAAGGTAGAGAAAGAGTTTGGGCACGGGAATAAATTTCCCGGACTCACAAAAATGCACATGTTCCAAGAAAATGGAGTGGGCATTTTTGAAAGTTTAAATTCAAACTCATTGATTTAAAATCAAATGGTTTGAATAGGAAGTGAGGGTTAGGAAGGTCCAAAAATGATCGGATTTTTTGTGGAGCTCCGGAAAATGATGAAAGAAATATATGGCAAGGTTTGAGGAGCAACTCGAAGCAGAAAAGACTTGAGAGTTACATTGCAAGTGTGTCACGGTAATTCCACAAAAATGGAAATATTTATAATAGCTCCCTAATATCGGGAGGATATGTTATAAAGAGAAGTCACCCTTCCCACGGTTTAGATGGACCGAAGATCCATGCAATTTACTTAAGTGAGTTTTTAGTTGGCTTTGAGAAAATGATGGCATGATGACATGATGCAATGCACATGATGCAATGAACCAAAACAAAAAACACATGACGAAACATGGAAACCCTGGAAGGCAATCTGAAGCACCGGTCATGGGGCGTTACAACAATCAAGAATGATGCATGTCCGTTTTAACGAAGCATGGCATGGCAAAATGCACAAACAATCGTACAAATTAAGTGGAGCTCAACATGCAACTCCGTTGCATATTGACGAAACACCACATTCAAGTTATTTAGTTCGATCTTGTTTATGTACCCAACAATATTAAATGTTGTTAAACATGGAAAGAGGGTGAAGCAAAGTAAAACTACCTATCTAGTCAAGTTTAAATGAGGCCGGAAACAACAAACAACAATTCCGGAAAAATCCCCATATGCATATATTAGGTTTGGTACTGTTCTGCCCTAAACCATATTTTATAGTTGTTAAACATGCAAAGTGATGCCACCATGTTAAACTAGGCATTTTTCTACCCCATTTACATATAAAGATTATTTAAAACCGAGCTACGGTTATTAAGTTATGAAATAAACTATTTTAACATGTCATTTGTGCAAAACAGTGCAAACAACAATTTTAATCAGTTTTAATAGGGATGAAAGTTGCATATTGTTAAAGAACATGAAAAACTAAGCAAGATGCATATATGACATGTTTCATTTGGATGCATGGATATTTAGTTATGAGCATTTTAAATTGATGGCATTACTATAAATAAGAATGCACTCGGAAAAAGGTAAAATGCACATACTGAAAAAAAAGATGCACGGGCCGGATTCAACGCACTGTGCAAGCCCAGTAGTAGATCGGATCCATTGCGTGTGAGAGAGAATAAGCAGGGCAATAAAAATGGCTGCGCTAGCAACTGGGATAGGTATGAGTTCGTGATAAAAAAAGCTCCCAGGCTCTTTCGAGCTATTCAGGAACAGGTCGAGCTTGGCCATGGCTGCACGGCTACAACCGATGGCGAGGGCAAGCAAAAGCGACAGCTGTTGGGGTTATGAACCTGCGGCCGGTGTGCGGAAACAGAAGACGGTGCACGCATTCTTGCGAAGAGCTGCGAGAGGGGCCAGAGCATAAGCCTCGAGCAGAAGCTCGTCCCGGCCGAGGCACGACGTGCGACTATGTGGCAGCTGCTGGGCGTGAGCGAAGAAAAACTGGCAAGGACGCGAGCATGGAGAAGGTGCAGACAAAGGAGGGGGGTGCACTGCAAGATGCTCGTGTGCATGCGGGGCTTCTACGAGTGTTGGTGATGTGTGTGGACTCACTGAAGATGCATGCGTTGGGTCTTAACCAAGCGGAGCAAGACAGAGAGATAGGGCCGGGCTTGCAGGTTGAGGCCCTCGGCCGCGGCCATGGCGGGGTGTGCAGCCATGCAGCGGGGCGTGCGTGCGACACTTGAGGCAAGGCTGCAGCGAGGGGACAAGGTGAAGCGAAGCAGGGGACCGAGCGAGGCGAGCGGGGACAAGATCCGACGGGGCACGACAACGTTTCTCTGAAAGTTTCAGACATTCACCGGAGCAGTGAGAGGATGACGATGGCATGGATCTAGTAGTGACTCTGGTGACCTAAACGCGACAGGAAGAAGAGGGAGGGAAGCAGGTATACCTAGCTCACCGTAGGACACGTAGACAGCCACGGAGACGAACCAGCAGCGATGCGGACGAGCTCTGAACCCGACGCGGTTCCTGTCCGAGGAAGAAGGAAGCAGGGGAGGACGCCAGGCGCGGGACTTGGCGACGCAGAGGAAGCAGACGAAGTAGAGGAAGTAGATCGCGGCGCCCTTGGACCCTTCTTGCTCCTGGCCTTGATTGAAGTTGAAGAAGATGACGAGGAGGCCTCACAAATGACGGCGGAACACGCTCGGTGGTGGTTGTCGCCGTTGTCGTCTGGTACTCGGGCGAGGCGGCGCTGGTGGATCGAGGTGCTCGGGGACGAGCGAGCGGAGGAGGGGATCGATGGATTTGGAAGGAGTGCACTGGTTGGGTGGCGGCGGAAATGAAGGGAGAGGGTCGGAAAGAATTTGGATAGGGAAGAGATCCCGAGGTGGGATTGTGAGTGGTGGCGGCGGCACGGAATAGGAGGATGGGACAGGTTAGGACTAGGGTTAGCCTGTTTATATAGCAGGTGGGATTAGGTTAGGGGGTATTTGGTCCGTACGATTATAATCGGACGGCCTAGAAAATATATGTTAGGAAGTCCAATTAACAAAACGAAGATGTTTTGTAGATGTTTGGGGATGATCCGGACCCAACGGTGATGACTATCCGGTTCGGGTCCGGGGAAGTTTCGGACGCGCACGTGAGGGGTCGGTGCACTATGCAAAATAGGGGTTTTCGGACCGTGCGATCGCATCGGACGGCTTCGGACGCGAAGAGGGGGAGGTGGATGGACTAGGTGGGCTGTGGCGAGGCTGACAGGAGATAAGTGAGAGAGTGCCCGACAACAGTTTTCGGAGACCGAAAATGTCCGACGTTAGACCGGCTATACTGCCGCTATAGTTTAACGGTTGGGCTATTAAACGAACTCCGAATGCGATGAAACTTGACAGGCGGTCTATCTACACTATAATAAGATCACACGCCAACTTTCCACCCAATCCGAGAACATTTTCCAGCCACTTATAAAATAATATTTCGGACGTGCCGCAGGCGCGTGCAAGTGTGGTTGGGCTCAGAACCGACAACGCACGGAACTGGGGAACCCGGACGGATGCAAGTTTTGAAAACATGATGATGCAATGCACATGATGACATGACAAGATGCAACACGCAAGCGAAAGACATGGCAACGCCAGCGAATAACTGGAAGACACCTAGCGCATCGGTCTCGGGGCGTCACAACACTCCACCACTATGAGAGGATCTCGTCCCGAGATCTAGAATGGCACCGGAGGGAAGACAGAAGAGAAAGAGAAGAGGTAAAACTAAGTTTCTTCTTTGACAAACAAGTTAAACCAAAGAACCTTGAAAAGTTGAACAAATTGAAAGAAAGAATACAACGGAGATGAACAAAGTTGAAAACACTCCGTTAGAATAGAGGAACAAGGAAGAACAAATTCGTATAACACTCTGGCTGAAAAGAGATGCGAGACTTGATAGGATTAAAAGGACTCGAGCAGAGGGCACAACACTCCAGTTAAATGGATTAGCACAAAAAGAAACATGATCTTCAACATTCGAGATGATGAGAGGAGAGAGCAAAAACACAATGCCTCCGGAACGAAAGAATAGAAGATAAATGGATAAGAAAATGCCATCTTCTGCCACAAATGAGCTTTAACGGGCATCCTTAGGAGAAGGGTCGAACGGAGTTGTTGGAAAACCAACAACGAAAAGAGTAAGCTTGTAGTGGGCTTATGGAGAACATCTCAAAATTAAGGTGTGAAATTCCACCACTAAGGGAAAACAATATATTGGATTTATATCAAGAAGGAGACGAGAAGCTTATTTCACCAGGGGGATAAATGAAGAGCTTGGGTTCTTTATGAGCACCAAAAATAGCAACAATCCTTAGGGAAGGTTTTAGGTAAAATATAACCCAAGATAACTCTAATGAAGTGATTGATTGGTCGAGAAGAAGTCTTGAGCGAAGAGAAAAATGATGCATTTAGATATGTCACTCTTGAAAAACATGTGAAACCTGAAACACAAAGGGAAAATTATCAATAATGACATAACACCACCTCAAAAGATGAGATATGAAAGAATTGCACTTCGGAATGCAAGATGAAGAATGCTTGAGCTCCTCTTGGAGAACACTTCGAGAACAAATTAAATTCTTGATGAACCACCATGTAGAGCCTTGATGAAGAACTCCGGTAACAAAATAATGATAAAAAGAAATAGAAGTTGACAACACAAGGTGAAGCCTTGCGATGATTTAGATGGAGCTTCGCGACTAGATAATGCGGAAAAACTAGAACTCTGGGATGAACAAAAGAAATCAAGAATTTATTCTTCATGAACAAACTCCGAAGGAAGGAATTTATACTTGGATGAAACAAGAATAAAAATTATGTTATGCGTATCCTTCACCAATTTAATTGATGACAAGTAACGGATTTGGCATACTACTTATTCTCGTAGACATGATTAAGATAGATATTGCGCAAACTTGGGAAGGTCTTCAACGATCCACCGGAAGGATTGAAACAACGAATGAATTGATACAATAACAATGGAAGAAATTTTTTGAACGAACCACCGTAAAAATTGAAAATGAACGAAGATACCTCAGAGAATTTAGATACTAGAGAATGAAGAGATCCCGAACTGATTAGTGAAAACTTGATTGATGCACTGGTAAGATTTGGAGAATGAGAGCTGAAGTCTCAGATTGAGTAAGTCTTCTGAAAAGATGGGCTCCGGAGAATCAAATTGAAAAGAATCTTGAATTGCTTCGGATAGGTGAAAAGAATTCTCACAATCAAAACAATTATGAGAGGATGGTATCAAGCTTGAACTACGCATCTCTGAGAGAATGGATAAGATTGAAGAGAAATTCTTCTTCGGTCCTCAAAATCCGAGAATGACGACGAGAAACACCACCAAGAATGGTTGAGGCACTCTGGAATTTAAATTGGAAAGGTTGAATCAACGATGAAAAGAATTTGACAGATCTTGGAGAAAGACATATGACTGATGACAATTCATTCTTATGTCAAACTTCAAAAGAATTTAGGATATCTCCGGGAAAATTAGAAGAGTCAAGTAAGATCCTGGACAAAGACCTGTGGGTTAGGGCCCACTCAAGAGAAACACCGTTGAAATGATTACTTTAAAAGGAGATAGCACCGATTGAATAAAATGGCTTGAATAAGATAAGACCTCAGAATAGGTTGAACGGATCTTGGATGACAAGATGAGCCTTCTGAGATATCTTCAGCACTCCGGAACAATAGAATAGCGAGAAGTGGATGATTATGAGGTGCAACGGTATGGGAAAGCATTTGAAACAAGGAAAAGGGATATGATCAACACCAAAAGCTTGAATTGAATCCACTGGAGAAGATAAAAGAAATGAAGAATGATGAACTAGTAGAGCATCTTCATGAGGATCACCGGATAATAAGATGAAGGAAAAGAATGGAGAGACTTCACATCAATAAAAGGATACTTGAATAAGAAATCTGAGTCCTTGAAGAAAAAGGGTGGGAGGGCGGGAAAAGAAAGACAACATGGGATGGATGAAACGAACACCGTTGAGAAAACTGAGATTGGATCTTGTGGACGTTGAAAACATTGGATCTACTTGAAGAGAAGCTCACCGGTTAAGAAGAAATTGAAATGACAAACTCGATGGTCGAGAAGGATTAGTATTCACATAGAAATATGAGAACACCGTTTAGGAAAGGTATTAAATCAACACTTGACTTCGAAGCAACTCGAATACCACAACTGAAAACAAAACAAAGGATTGGCTTGCAGAATAAGCTGGAACAAACATATGATAGAGATTTCGTCCGAAGTTTTCGTGGTGGGGCCTACACGGGCTCGATCGTATAGCACCATCATGTACAAGGTAGTGCACATGAAATACGAAGTGTCCCCGAGTCAGCATAGCCAAGGACTCTTTGAGACACAATGAGACCACTGTAAAACCAACCGTGGATAGGCGGACCACTAAACGTCAAACCCTAGTTTCATATCATAGATCTGTCGAAAAGATATCCTAAGAGCTACTTGAATTCCCACTTATAAACTCCCAAAATTTTCTGGTTATGCAATCAGATGTTGGGTATACAGGGGAAGCATAATATCTCACCCAAAACTAGCAAATCCTACATCCAGCTGTATCCATCCTTCAACACACAACCAAGAAACCTTCGGAATTCATTTACCTCAACCTTCGAAAAGCATCCGTTATATGAGTTATGGCAGTACTCCCGAACTCCCGCCCTAGTACTGGGTGGCGTCGAGGTTATCTCACCAACAACTGCATAAAAGAGATTTTCGATGTCGGCAAAACTCAGGTGTTTCAGAACTGCAACAATAAAATTGTGACGACAACACCTCGGAGCTCAACTCCCCGGGGCACTGCCACAACCCCTAAATGTCAGGAGGCACCAAGAACAATGTACTCGTCATAAAACCATCGAAACAATTCCAAGAAACCCGCGTGATCCTAATTTTTTTTTGTGAAATTTGAGGAGAGAAGGGTCAAAACTCTATGTCAGGATGCCTCACCAGAGCGACGAAGGGACTAAGGAGTAAAAAGAATCCTACTCTTCGATATATATAATCCTATAAGACTCAAAACATTTTTCTATACTCAATAACGCCAGCGATTCAATCAAGCAGGGAGCTCCTAAGTCGGGGAAGGCTTTGATACCAACTTGTAACACCCACGATGCGGCTATATCTCCCACGTGTCGGAGCACGACTTAGAGGCATAACCGCATTGTTGGCATGTCGCAAGAGGGGTAATCTTTACACATCCCATGTACTGAATAAGAAAGAGGTACAGAGTTGTCTTACAATCGCCACTTCACACAATACATGAATATAACATTACATCAACCAGATACAAACAAGGTCCGACTACGCAACCAAAATAAAAGAAGACTACCCCTGATGCAAAAGATCCCCGACCACCCCGACTGGGCTCCTCTACTGATCAACTAGAAACGAAATAACACAATGAACGAGGTCTTCATCGAGCTCCTCCTTGAGCTCGGTTGCGTCACCTGCACAGTTTCGTCGGCACCTGCAAACTAGTTTTGGAAGTAAACTGTGAGTCATGGGGAATAAGCAATGTTCCAATAAGGAACGATCTCCAATCTTCACCTGCAACACTATAAGAGGGGCTGAGCAAAGCGGTAACATAGCCAAACAACGCTTTGCTAGGACAAGGTGGGTTAGAGGCTTGACATGGCAATATGGGAGGCATGATAAAGCAAGTGGTAGGTATCGCAACATAGGCATAGCAAAAGAGTGAGCATCTAGCAAGCAAAGATAGAAGTGATTTCGAGGGTATGGTCATCTTGCCTGTGATCCTGCAAGGAAGAAGAATGAGTCCATGAAGAAGACAAACGGACGTAGTCGAACGAATCCTCACAAACGCGACGTTATCAGAACTAACCCAAAGAAGCAACACCGGAAAGAAGCAAACAACATAGTAAACAACCACCACATAAACATGGCATGATGCACAATCAAGTATGATGCATGTCCGGTTTAATGAAGCATGGCATGGAAAAATGCACAAACAATCCTACAAATTAAGTGGAGGTCAACATGACTCCGTTGCATATTGACGAAACACCACATTCAAGTTATTAAGTTCGACCTCGTTTATGTACCCAACAATAATAAATGTTGTTAAACATGGCAAGAGGGTGAAGCAAAGTAAAACTACCTATCTAGTCAAGTTTAAATGAGGTTGGAAACAACGAACAACAATTCCGGAAAAATCCTCATATGCATATATTAGGTTTGGTACTGTTCTGCCCTAAACCATATTTTTGTTAAACATGCAAAGTGATGCGACCATGTTAAACTAGGCATTTTTCTACCCCATTTACATATAAAGATTATTTAAAACCGAGCTACGGTTATTAAGTTATGAAATAAAGTATTTTAACATGTCATTTGTGCAAAACAATGCAAACAACAATTTTAGTCAGTTTTAACAGGGATGAAAGTTGCATATTGTTAAAGAACATGAAAAACTGAGCAAGATGCATATATGACATGTTTCATTTGGATGCATGGATATTTAGTTATGAGCATTTTAAACTGATGGCAATACAATAAATAAGAATGCACTGGGAAAAGGTAAAATGCACATACTGAAAAAAATATGCACGGGCCGGATTCAACGCACTACGCAAGCCCGGTAGCAGATCGGACCCATTGCGTGTGAGAGAGAATAAGCAGGGCATTAAAAAGAAATAGGGGGTGCCTGAGATTCAAACAAAAGACCTCCTGGTTGGATACTGGCTGCGCTAGCAACCGGGCTAGGTATGAGTTCGTGATAACACGAGCTCCCAGGCTCTTTTGAGCTATTCAGGAATAGGTCGAGCTTGGCCATGGCTGCACGGCGACAACCGACGGCGAGGGCAAGCAAAAGAGATGGCCGTTGGGGTTATGAACCTGCGGCGGGCGTGCTGAAACAGAAGATGGTGCACGCGTGCTTGCGGAGAGCTGCGAGAGGGGCCGGAGCATAAGCCTCGAGCAGAATCTCGTCCCGACCGAGGAACGACGTGTGACTACGCGGCAGCTGCTGGGCGTGAGCGAAGAAAAACTTGCAAGGACGCGAGCATGGCATGGGTGCGGACAAAGGAGGGGGGTGCACTGCAAGATGCTCGTGTGCATGCGGGGCTTCTACGAGTGTTGGTGATGTGTGTGGACTCGCTGAAGATGCATGCATTGGGTCTTAACCAAGCGGAGCAAGATAGAGAGATAGGGCCGGGCTTGCAGGTTGAGGCGCTCGGCCGCGGCCATGGCGGGGCGTGCAGGCATGCAGCGGGGCGTGCGTGCGGCACTTGAGGCAAGGCTGCAGCGAGGCGACGAGGTGAAGCGAAGCAGGAGACCGAGCGAGGCGAGCGGGGACAAGACCCGATGGGGCACGACAACGTTTCTCTAAAAGTTTCAGAGATTCACCAGAGCAGCGAGGGCAGGACGATGGCATGGATCTAGTAGTGACTCCGGTGACCTAAACGCGACAGGAAGAAGAGGGAGGGAAGCAGGTATACCTAGCTCACTCTAGGACACACAGACGGCCACGGAGACGAACCAGCGGCGATGTTGACGAGCTCTGAACCCGACGCAGTTCCTGTCCGAGGAAGAAGGAAGCAGGGGAGGACGCCAAGTGCGGGACTTGGCGATGCAGAGGAAGCAGACGAAGTAGAGGAAGAAGATCGCGGCGCCCTTGGACCCTTCTTGCTCCTGGACCTGCTTGAAGTTGAAGAAGACGATGAGGAGGCCTCACAAACGACGGCGGAACACGCTCGGTGGTGGTTGTCGCCGTTGGTGTCTGGTACTCGTGAGAGGCGGCGCTGGTGGATCGAGGTGCTCGGGAACGAGCGAGTAGAGGAGGCGATCGATGGATTTGGAGGGAGTGCACTGGTTGGGTTGCGGCGGAAATCAAGGGAGAGGGTCGGAGAGAATTTGGATCGGGAGGAGTTCCCGAGGTGGGATGGTGAGTGGTGGCGGCTGCAGGGAATAGGAGGATGGGATAGGTTAGGACTAGGGTTAGCCTGTTTATATAGCAGGTGGGATTTGGTTAGGGGGTATTCGGTCCGTACGATTATAATCGGACGACCGAGAAAATATATGTTAGGAAATCCAATTATAAAAACGGAGATGTTTTGTAGATGTTTGGGGATGATCCGAACCCAACGGTGACGACTATCGGGGTCGGGTCCGGGGAAGTTTCGGACGCGCACGTGAGGGGTCGGTGCACTATGCAAAATAGGGGTTTTCGGACCGTGCAATCGCATCGGACGGCTCCGGACGCGAAGAGGGGTAGGTGTATGGACTAGGTGGGCTGTGGTGAGGCTGAGAGGAGATAAGAGAGAGAGAGGGCCCGGCAACAGCTTTTGGAGACCGAAAACGTCCGACGTTAGACCGGCTATACTGCCACTATAGTTTAACGGTTGGGCTATCAAACGAACTCCGAATGCGGTGAAACTTGACAGGCGGTCTATCTACACTATAATAAGACCACACGCCAACTTTCAACCCAATCCGAGAACATTTTACGGCCACTTATAAAATAATATTTTGGACATGCCGCGGGCGCGTGCAAGTGTGGTTGGGCTCAGAACGGACAACGGACGGAACTGGGGAACCCAGACGGATGCAAGTTTTGAAAACATGATGATGCAATGCACATGATGACATGACAAGATGCAACACGCAAGCGAAAGACATGGCAACACCAGCGAATAACTGGAAGACACCTGGCACATCGGTCTCGGGGTGTCACACTAGCAGAACTATGTTATGTTTCTTCTCGTTACTTTAACTCTTTAGTATGTACATACTAGTATTTCTTACATTTCATCTTTTAGTTGGTATAGTACTACCACTCGTTTCTTCACATTATATACATACAATATATATGGCCAACATCAAATAGCCAGCAGTTTAGTTGTCAAAGAATTTCAGGGTGCATAGTTTTGTCAAAGAATTCCAGGATGCTTAGAGGGTACTTGGATCCAAGGGACTTATTTTAGTCTGACCAAAAATAGTCTCTTTAAGAGGCTAAAGTTCCAAGCACCCCTGACTAAAGAGGGGCTAAACCTAGTTTGGAGACTAATTTTTTTTAGTCAGGGGTACCCCTACTAAAATGTGGATTAGTCCTCTCTCTACTCATTTAACTCCTCTCCTTTAACATACGTGAGTTCTGGATTGGATAGTTTGGAGGATAATAAATGCTCATTAACTTGATTTTAGCCTTTTTAGTATTTGGATCCAAGCATGGGTGAGGCTAGCATGTTTTAGTCCCACTACTTTTAGTCATCGGACTAAAACGTATCCAAGCACCCTCTTAGTTTTATTTGAGGGGTGGGTTGTGCTGGACACCATTATTGTGACTAGCCTTTTTAATGTACCACCTTTTTTTTATTTTCAAGTTTTGCTCCATGGCGCAATCCATTTCTCGACGCGAGCCTTCATCATCTGTTCCTTGGCCGCATTACGTACCTTGACAGCAGCCGGGTGCTCGATGTGGAGCTTCGCCAACTCCTCCTTCTGTTCCATGACGAGGGCCTGCAGCATCTTCATCGAGGAACTACTATTCTCATGCAACTTCTTCCAGCCGATGTTCTTCTCCTTCAATACATCGATCTTGTGGTAGAGCTTCGCCTTGTCCCCCTGAAGTCGCAGGATTTCGCCAGTCGCCTTCTTCTCTGAGGCAATGCTCTTCTTCAGTAGCACCACCAAGCCGGCGGTCAACCCCCCCTGCTGATTGAGCTCAGCGGGCATGTCATCGAGGCTCTCCTTCAGCAACTCCATCAAGCCTTGGATGAACTCCTTCTACTTATTGAGGTGCTTATTGAGCTGATCGGGCATGCCATCGAGGGATAACGACTCCAGCTCCGCTGGCTCGGCATGTTCGCCTCTGCGGGTAGGGTGCTCCTGGGAGCCATTGCCTGCCCGTGAGAGTTCTTTTGAGGTCTCTGCATGGCGGCGAGCCCTCTTTTTTTCCGCAGCCTTGGTTGCCGCTCCCTTGTTACGAGTAGTGCTCGACCTAGAGCTCTGCTCATCGGCCATGGCAATGACGGACGAAGAAGAAGCACTTATGAGGAGGAAAGGTAGAGTAATTTTCGGTTAGGTAGTTCCCCTTTTTATAACCTAAGTACTAGCACTAGTACTAATACCTGCATAGTGGGAACACATTCAGGTTTGGTACGTACTAGTAGGTGTGAGCAGGCTTTCGAATGTGATGGGATCAAGGTAAAGATTAATTGATGGTTTTGGTTTCGAGGCCTGAAACGGCTCCCGATGAGTTTAGCGGAACATAAATTTCAAGTACTACACTGCTCAAATGCGTAAATATTATGTTACTGTCAATATTTAGCACAAAATACGAAGGAGACCAATGGAAGTACTACTAGCAACCCATAATTTAACCACTCGCATGCGTGCAGTGGAGTAATAATGTCTTTCTTCCGCCCTCACGTCCACTCAATTTGCATGCGCTGTATTAATTGACCATCAATGAAGTGAACGACTTTACACGCGTCAAATTATCACATGGGGTGGATCTTGGTACAAAATTGCGTCCGCCCGTGTACCTGCGTGTGCGTGCGTGGCGTGCGTGCACATCTTCGCTTCGTGCATGTACCGCTAGTATGGCTCAGGGAGGACGATTACATTCTTCTGGAACCAGCAGCACGTCACTCTGATCAATCCATGCAAGGAGGTCGCGACAACGCCTCCACATGTGCCACATGGCTTCATGAACTGTAAGAGAGACACTATGTAGCGTGCCATTGGTATTCTAATTTACGTGTTTTGCACATACTCGAAGTACTAGTAAGGTACATGTGCATTGCATGCATCAGATTTGCAACCAAATTATGAATAAATACCACACTATAGGATGTAAGCTCTGAGTCATATATGCCTGATGTAGCCCTTCATTTAATTCTTATAGTTCATCTCATTCAAAATCAATTAGTTTTTATAAAAAAAGCTAAGAACGCGGGAATAGTGGAATGTCGTCTTGAATCCTACAGGATTGTACGAGTGTTTGATTGTGCATAGAAAAAACGCAGAATTCTTTCAAAGAGGTTTGAGTGGATGGGATGTTTCCTATGAAATCTAGTGCAAATGAATCATATGGAAAAATTCCTATGGTTTACAATCCTACGAATCAAACAACCAAGATAGGAAAAATTCCTAATGATTAGAATCCTCCAAAATTCCTTTGAGAATCCTTTGAATCAAAGAAGCCCTTAATCTATTTTATGATTCATGGAATTGTGCGTTGTAAAGCATAAAGTAAAAAATAATAATGGCAATTCAAGTAGAAAAAAAGTTTGGGCAGTTATGATACAGAAGATTCTAGAACAAAAGAGAACCACTATTGTTTTGAGGTTTGTGCATTATGCTTAAGTTCAACCATGGAGTCTGCTACATTGTACATGTGGCAAAATCCTGTGGGGGGCTAGAAGATGGTGCGAGGGGACAAGTGGAGGGAGACTATGAAGGAATGCACAAGTGCGAGATCGATATTTAGAGAGAGGGGGCGAACACGTGCGCTGTTGCGCGTAGTGGCGGAGCCATGAAAAAATAAATGAGCTAGGGGGGCAGGCATTGCTAATCCTTTACGAGGAGGGTCAATTCATGAACTTAAACCATTTTTAGCAGCAATTGTCTAATGATCACATTCATATTAGCCTCGATATATAGTGATGTTAGGGGGAGGGGGCAGGGCCCTTACTGCCCCCTGTCTTCGCCATTGTGCACGAGTCTGAGAGATGAAGCGGAAGGCATGGATGATGAGAGGGGGACGTTGGATATATAATTAATGTGGGTGTATTAGCTATATATGTTAATCCTATATAGAGAGGTATAGATTGATCGATGTGGACGTGGGAAAGAGGGTGAGACCTCACTGGATATATCGATTGATCAGTTTGTGTGGAAAACTATGAAAGACCTAGCTATATACACACATACATAGAGGAAGATCGATCATTGCGCATGCACGCGTGAGAGATAAAGAATGCCCGATATGATAGAGAGTGGGATGTGTGTGGGTGTGTGCCTTCATGGGAGACCGACCTGAAGAAAAAGATTGCATGCGTGCGATAGATAATGTCGATTGGTAGTGTGTCTGCATGCATGCACGAGAGAAAGTTAGTGGTACAATTATAAAGAGAAGACTATTGTGTGGGTGTAAAAGAATAGGTGAGGTCATAATCAATGTAAAGGTTAATTCAAATATTTGAATAAGAGATCCTGATGTTTGAAACCCATGCATGCATGAATATAATGGAGATCTGCGTGGTGTGGTTTGGAAATGAGCATGTTGTAATGTATACACATTGAACAAGGTCAGTCTGATTTGAATTTGACATATCGATGGCAGACATCATTTGGCCACGTCGCATCCGTGCATGGACACACTATTCTAATTGGAGATGATGGGCGGCTTTCGCATCACATATATATATCTGTACCCCTATATATATTATATTATATTTTATATTTTTTTATATTGTGTGCGGGTAACTTTAACTTTGAAAGATGGTCGTTGGATGAGGTGAATGCGATGGTCCAAAGATGGCAAATTTGAGCACTACTGGCCGTTGGATATCATCTAGATTCCACCAGATTTCGCCACATGTATAATCTAGAAGACTCCATGGTTGAACTTAAGCATAATGCACAAACATCAAAACACAAGCACTTCTTATTTGTTCTAGAATCTTCCGTATTAGAATTCCCCAAATGTTTTTCGACATGATTTGCCATTATTTCTTTTTACTTTATGTCTTACGACGCACAATTCCCTGAATCTTAAAATAGATTAGCTTTCTTATAAGAACTAGATGATTTTGAATGAAATGAACTATAAGAATTAAATGAACATCTACATCATGCATATATGACTCAAAGCTTGCATGCTATAATGTGGTATTTATTCATAATTTGGTTGCCAAATCTCATGCGTGCAATGCACGTGTACCTTACTCTAGTCAAAATGGTGTTTGTGTGTGTGTGTGTTGTGCGTGTTGAGGTGCAAATTGTCTTTTTTTGGGTACACGTTAAGCTTGTTCTTCCGAAATTTCAAGCCGCGCCTTGTTATGCCGAAAATTCAAGCTAGCGTCTCTGTCTATCATGCTGCGAAAATCCAGCCTCTTCAACCCGTGCCTTGTTAGCCTGAAATATTTAAGATATATCTTTGTCTCGTTGTGCTCCGACAACTCCCTCCATCTCAACCCGCGCCTTGCTATTCCAAAATTACAACGCGCGCGAAAACTCCCACCTCCTGTGAAATCCCGACATGCAAAATGCCCGTGGTACCCCTGAACCAAAAGAACCGCCTCAAATCGGTGGGGGTACTTTTGTAACTTACCCCACATTTCGGACAAGCGCGTCTCTAAGCCATGGTTCCACACTGCCATCCCATCCTCCCACCCATTCATGCACCGAGGCCGCGAAAACCCGCGATGAAAACCCACACCCTGCTCTGTCCGCCACCCAGCCGGAGCCTCTTCCCCGACGACTCGTCCACAAGAACACCTCGACGTCCCTCATCCACCATACCGGATGAGGATTCGTCGTCGATCTCATCGTACCGCCGGTTCAGCCACCCCGTCCTTCACCTCCAAGGATCTGCCCTGACATTCCCCTCGTCTTTCGCGCCACCTCCATTCCCACACAGCCGTCTTCTCCTGCACCACCGGAAGAGCATCATTATCACCGTTTCCTCGGATGAAGCTGCGGCCTAATCGGCGCCACCAAAGAGGTTGTACACTAATCACCGCATTTTCTTCTTGATTCGATCTCACGGTGCTGCTGGTGCTCGGTCCCGAGCCGACACGGCGTGGCTCCATCCATGGCGGCGTCGCCGGCCACTTCCTTCACGGCGTCGCTCCCTCGGCGGCAACGTCCACATCAGTAGGAGCTGCTACTGCTTTAGCTCTCGCTCGCGCTGCTGCTCTGCTCTTGCTCTCGGTCCCCTTCCTGGTCTGCTCTTGCTATTGCTCTTGCTCGCGCTGCTGCTCTCGCTCTTGCTCTTGCTTGCGATGCTGCTCCGATTTAGCTACACTTCAGTCGACTGAATCAACTTTTGGATCAGTCAATTTTCAGGGGGTGGGGTGGGGGGGCTCGCCGGGGTGAAGGAAGAACCAGCCGCAGCGGGGAGGGGGGCTCGCTAGAGAGGTACCCCACTATCTATCTTAGAGTTCAGGATGGGGCGGTGGTCGCCGGCGGTGGCGGTGCGTTGGCGTGGGGATCGCCAGAGAAAAAGCTCGGCACGGGGGGGGGGGAGCTAGAGGGATGGCCGGGGCGGCGGCGAACCGGCGGTGGGGAGTGTTTTCGGGGCGGGCGGGGCGGCGCACCGCCGGCCATGGGCGGCGGGGGGCTGCTGTTTGGCCGGTGGTAGCTGGCGGCTCAGGGGAGTGGAGGTTGAAGATGAACCGCATGTCCTTGATTTCATATCCAACGGCTGCAAAATCGACTGTCCAGAGATGAAAAATTCAGTCGACCGACGTGTAGGCTCACCTTGGTTCAGTTTTGACTGCAAAATTCAGTTTCGACAGCAAAATTTAGTTTCGACAGTTAAGTTATGTTTCGATAGTTAAATTCAGTTTCGACAGTTAAGTTCAGAGATGAGCTGCATACGTCGTTCCATGGTGGGCGCAAAGGCAGCCCCCCTCCACCCATTTCAGATCGTAATCAAGAGGAAGATAACTGTTCTAAGGGGGATTCAGAAGGAGAAGACCACTCCTATTTACCCCATGAGGTCTTGGCATGCTGATGTTGGTAATATCATGCATATGGTGCCTTGCATTGCTTACTGTGTACATTAAAGATGTCATCTTCTTACTTTAGACATGCTTTGTGTCAATGCCATCTGTTTAGTTTCTTTATCATATATGTGAATCATGCAATGCCATCTTGTCTAGCCAGGCATCATATATGTGAATTTTGCAATGCCACCATGGTTAGCTGTCACATCCCTACCTTTACCTTGACCTAGACTAGCTAGTCATGTGTGCATCATGTTTAAATTTCAATGAATTTGAATTGGGGACAGTTGAAACCCTAGCACAGATGAATCCAACTAGGTTCAAATAAAAAAATCATTTTCAATGAACCCAAAATTCCTTTGGAAAAGTTCATCATTTTTGAATTGGTTTAGAACCTCTGCCGAAAATAGTGCACATTTTCCAAGGTCACTTTGGATTTTTGGATGAATTCTTAAAGTATTTGAATTTGGGCATTTAATTGCTATAAATAATTAAAATGCCCAAATAATTCTGAAAATGGTTGAGGGCTATTGGAAATATTTTCAAAAGTGCCACAATTATTTTCAGGGTTTTTGAAAATGCCTTAGCATTTTATTAAAGCCAAACACAATTACAGAAAAGAGAAATAAAAATAGGAAAAGAACAGAGGCTCACCTGGAACTTACCTGGCGCCCACCAAAGCCCACCTGGCCGGCCCGGTTGGCCAGCCCAGCCCACCTCCTCGCACGTCCTCTTCCCCATGCCTTCTGGCATCGTGCGTGGCACGCGCACAGCCGAGCCGCGGCCACCTCCTCCTTCCACCTCCTTCTACCTCCCTGCTCGCTTCCTCGACCCCCTGGAGACACCACGCGGCCCCCTCGACGCTCTCTCACTCTCAACATGCTCATCCCCTCCTCTGGCTCCCTCCCCCTCTCTTCCCCAAGCGCCGCCGTCGCCGCCGCTTGCCATAGCCGTGCCCTCCGAGCTCCCCTCGCCGCGCCGACCCGCCCAGGGGAACCGCAGGGTGGTCTTCATCATCTACGAGGAGCCACGCGACGCCGGACGCCCCGGATCGCTGGCTACCTCGTCTTCTTCCTCCTCTGCCACCAAAGATCGCCGGCGACCTCCCGTCATCACCAGCCCCTCCCAGAGCTCGCCGACGCCCCCGTTGCAACTGTTGTGAGCTCCTGCCCCTAACCCCCCTCCTCCCCACATCGATTGCACCGTGTAGCCACCATTTCCACCGGAGCCAAGAGCACCTCACCGCCGGCCATGACGCCGTCGTGGCTACGGCCGTGCAAGCACACGTCCGAGCTCACCACTGCAATCAGTGCAGCCCCACGATTCGAACGCACCCACCCTTGGCTCCTTCCGTGCCCTACCGCGTCCATTCCGAGCTCACTCGAGCGCCGGCCGCCGCCATGAGCTCGAGTCCGGCGAGCTTGCTCCACCCCTGCCCTTCCCACTCGCATAGTTCAACTCGAACGAGTCTCCTCGTTCTGTAGATGGCCTTGTCCGTCGTTTTGGATGCCAGAGGATGAATCCCGTACGCATCTGCCGTCTCTGGCCTCGCCGGCGACGAGCCGCGGGTCAACTCCGGCGTGTTTGACCCCGGTTGGCTGGGTTTGACTTCCCCCCTGACTCACTGACGTGTGGGCCAGGCCCCTGCTTAATTAAGCAACAGATTAGTTAGCATTAATTAACTTAGTTAGATAGGTTAGCCTCTGACATGTGGGCCCAGACCTTAACTAAACTAGATTAGGTTTAGTTTAATTTTAATTAACCTTGTTAGTTAACTGTGTCACTGACGTGTGGACCCCACACATCAGGTTTGACCTGGACCGAGCCGTTGACCTGCTGACATCACTGTGAGGTCATGCTGACGCAATAATTCCTTTATGGAATTTAAATAAATCTTAAATGATTTATTATTTTCAGAAAATGCCCAAAACTTCAAAAAAACATAGAAATTCAACCGTAACTCCAAATGAAATAAATTATATATGAAAAATTATCAGAAAAATCCCATCTATCCATTTATGCTACTTTGATGCATGTTCAACCAACTTATACCCCCTGTATAAGTGAAAACATGATAATGACATTTTAAATACCCCTTATGGAGTTTGCATATGAACCCTTGGTTCATATGGACTTCATTTAAATTGTTGCTAGATGCATTAGTACAAATCACAGCATATTGACATGTCATGATCATGCATCATATTGTGCATTGCATTGATTATATTCTTTTTGTGTTTGCCGGTGATTGTCCCCCCCCTGATAGACGTGGTTCCGACGATGTGATCGATGACACCGATGAAGAACTATATTATCTTCAGAAGTGCCAGGCAAGCAAAACCCCCTTGTTCATTCTGATACAAACCCATTCTCTCACTCCTGCTCTCTTTTACTGCATTAGGACAACAATGTTTCAACTGTTACATGTTGCGGTAGCTGAACCCCTTTCCTCTGCATGATCTGTCATTACCACAGTAAATAGATGAAACCCACTAGCAAGAGTAGGAGTTGTTTGAGCCCTGATGTGCCTACTCATTCATGTTTGTCTGTCATGCCTGCTACTTCTTAGAGTTGATTCAGGTCTGATTCATCGGGGATGAATTGGAATGTGGTGAACATGTCCTACTATTGAGAGCTAAGTGTGTGAACACGATTTGGTAAAGGTAGCGGTGAGAGGCCATGTAGGAGTACATGGTGGGTTGTCTCATTGCAGCCGTCCTTAGGAACCGAGTTCTGTGTTTGTGATCCATGAACAGTTACTACCACACATTGGGTTCTGGTAACTCGACCCCTCTCGTCTTATTAATCAACTCGATCTCTGTCCAGGAGTTGCAACTAGTTTCTGGTGTTTGCAGGTAGTGTTAGTAGTCTACCAAGTGGCACCCGGTACAGGTGGGCTTGGGACAGACTAGGCACAGTGGCACGGTGTACCAAGTGGCACCTAGATGGTGGGCTTGGGAACCCTGCACACATCGTTTGGGGCCGTGAGCGACACCCCGGCCGGATCTCCTTGCGGATGGAACCCGAATAGGCGATAAACCTGGACTAGAGACTTGTTGCTTAGTCAGGTCGTGGCTGACTCCCTCGCCAGGCTTCCGCTTGAAGGTTGCCGAGATACACGACGTGTACATGGTGGTAAGTGGAAGTACACCCCTGCAGGGTTATCATTCTCTATTCGAATAGCCGGATTCCTCGGATATGGAAACTTGGACCCCTTGCATAGTTCATAGACAAGTGGAACTAGACACTCTAAAATGCGCAAGATAAGCGTGAGTGCTATGGATGGCCTTCTTGTAGGGAGACGGGAGCAGATCCATAGTGGAGTATTGATATGGTGAATATGTGCACTCGTGTGCGCCACCTCAAAAGAGTTACTTGCAGTCGTAGTTCAGGTTAGCCACTGAGTCAAAAGCTGGCTTGCTGCAGTTAAACCCCACCATCCCTTTTGTTGATAATGATGCATATGTAGCTAGTTCTGATGTAAGTCTTGCTGGGTACATTTGTACTCACGTTTGCTTAATTTATGTTTTGTAGAGAGACGTCAGTATCACTAGTAGTTCCGCTTGGACTTCGACGTTTAGCTTGTTACCTCAACTACGATCTTGTACCCTTGGGAGGGTCTTTGTAACACCCCGGATGTAACTTTCCCAATTTGTACTCCAAATCTTGCCGTTTCCGGCGTTAAGTTAATTTATTTCCTCGGGTTCGGGTTTTGTCTCCGTGTGTTTTTGTCGTTGTCATGCATCTCATATCATGTCATCATGTGCATTGCATTTGCACACGTGTTCATCTCATGCATTCGAGCATTTTCCCCGTTGTCCGTTTTGCATTCCGGCGCTTCGTTCTCCTCCGGTGGCCATTTCTAGCTTTCTTTCGTGTGTGGGGATTAAACATTTCCGGATTGGACCGAGACTTGCCAAGCGGCCTTGGTTTACTACCGGTAGACCGCCTGTCAAGTTTCGTACCATTTGGACTTCGTCTGGTACTCCAGTGGTTAACCGAGGGACCGAAAAGGCCTCGTGTGTGTTGCAGCCCAACACCCCTCCAATTTGGCCCAAAACCCACCAAACTCTTCTCCATGTCCTAGAGCCTTCGATCACGATCGCGTGGCCGAAAACCGCACCTCATTTGGACTCTCCTAGCTCCCTCTATGCCTATATATACACCCTCATTCCAAATTCGCGTATCCTCTCCCCCCTAACCCTAAAATCCCAGATCCGCCGCTCCAGACGTGTCCGGGCGGAGCCGGACAATGTCCGCCACCACCGCCGCCCAACCAGGACGTGCCACGTGGCGCCCGGCGCCCGCCGCCGCCGCGGCCCGCAGGGGCCCGAGGCCGGCCCTCCCGCGCCGCCTCCCGGGCCGCGCCCCGTGCCGCCTTCCGCCTCCCCAGCACCGCCCTTCTCCTCCGGAGCCGGTAGCCGCGCCACCCGCGCCTGCCGGAGTTTCTCACCGCCGATCGCTGCCTCGCCACTCGCCGCCCCGCCGCCAAGACTCGTCGCCGGCAGCCCCGCGCCCCGCCTCCATGAAGCTCCGGGCGCCCCGCCTCCTCGTCGCCGGCGGCCTCTCGGGCGAGAGCTCCGGCCGCCGCGGCTCTTTTTCTTCCGACGGTCCTCAAACAGCTACAGTGCAGCGCCGCGCCTCGGTTTCCGTGCAAACCCTAGATCCAGATCCGGAGGTTGAATTTTTCCTAAGTCTCCAGAATTTTTAGTCCAAGTTGCTCTGTTCGCGGCTCCGTAACTTTGCATTCGTAGCTTCGATTCATGCATATAGCATATCAAATGTTCATCTCAGAGAGTACATCATTTCATTCCATTGCATCATTTTCATTTGAGCTCATCTTGATGCCCGAAATGCTATTAGAAGAGGGCTACTTGAGTTAATTGTCAGATCTGTTACTCTGTTTAGCACTTTTGTCATTTTTGCCATGATTAATGTGTGCATGCTATGCCCATGAGTTCTTGATGTATTTTGTTAAGGGTTTTGTCATCTTTCCAGAGGTGCAAGCCATGTATTTTTAGGATGTGTGTGGTGACTTGTGCAAGCTTGCAAAGTGGTGCACTTGCTAATTCTGTTTTCAGGGACTTAGTAATTTCACTAAGTCCTGGGATTGTTTATCTCGCGATGCCATATGTTCGTGTTGTTTCCTAGTGATCGGTGCCTCTTTTGAGGATGATCAATAAGGGAGTTTTGTTAATCTGGTAGTGCTATATCCATCCATGTCTTTTTTTGCAATTATGGAGCACCCTAGCTTGAGTCAATCGAGCTCTACTTTTGCTTCGTTGCGAATCTGGGCAGATCGTCAACTTGTTTGCGATTTTGCCGATGTTATTGTAGTTGATCCGTGCATGCTATGCTATTGTTATTGCCATGTCTAGCTTGTATTTTGTGCCTTCTTTATGGATGTATGCTTGTCTTGCTATGACTTGCACCGTGGTGAGTGCATCGAGCTCGTAAACATGCCTTCGTGAGTTATGTTTCAGCAAGTCCCAGTTTTCACTAAGTCTGAAAACTGATTATGTTTTTGCTATGTTCACATGCTTGCAATTGTATTTTCTGCTCCCTTTTGGCTCAAGGTCACTAAGGGACTTTTGTTAAGCTTGTTGATTAGCTCCATGCCATGTCTTTCTTTGTCATGTTCAGGTCCTGTAGCATGTTGTTTTGTTGCTCCGAAGAGGGCTATATGATCTGAAATTCCAGACAAGTGTTAATTTCACTAAGTCTGAGATCTGTTTGTCATTTGCGTTTTTGCCATGCTTGTTTGAACCTGTTAATGGATGATTTGGCCATAGCTCAGTGCTAGACTTTTGTTAAGCATCTTGTGTGCATCCCTGCCATGTATTTTGTTGTCATGTTTGGGTGATGTAGAATGTTCATTTCGTTGCATTTAGATGCCTACTTGCTGTAAATCGCAGACCGGTGTCATTTTTGAAACGCTTGCCATTTCCAAACCGTAACTCCGATTCCGGTGTTCTTTATATCGTTTTCAAGCGATTTCATCTCATATTTCCAGTGGCACACTTGTAATTCCAAGTTGAGGCTAGGTTCATGCATTTCCTGTCGTACCTTGCATTTTGCATCCCGCATCGCATATCATCATTTCATCATATTGCTTGGTCTTGCACGTGGTTGATTGTATCCTTGTTGCTTGTTTGTCTTGTTTGGGTAGAGCCGGGAGACGAGTTCGCTACCGAGGAGCCCGTTGAGTTTGCTTTCGAGGATCCAGTCAACTCTGACAACTGTGAAGGCAAGATGATCATACCCTCGAAATCACTACTATCTTTGCTATGCTAGTTTGCTCGCTCTTTTGCTATGCCATTGCTACGATGCCTACCACTTGCTTGAAAGCCTCCCAAATTGCCATGTCAAACCTCTAACCCACCATTGTCCTAGCAAACCGTTGATTGGCTATGTTACCGCTTTGCTCAGCCCCTCTTATAGCGTTGCTAGTTGCAGGTGAAGATTGGAGGCCGTTCCTTGTTGGAACATCTTTTATTTACTTGTTGGGATATCATTATATTGCCATGTTATCTTAATGCATCTATATACTTGGTAAAGGGTGTAAGGTTCGGCCTCTCGCCTAGTGTTTTGTTCCACTCTTGCCGCCATAGTTTCCGTCATATCGGTGTTATGTTCCCGGATTTTGCGTTCCTTACGCGGTTGGGTTATAATGGGAACCCCTTGATAGTTCGCCTTGATTAAAGCTTTTCCAGCAATGCCCAACATTGGTCTTACCATTTGCCACCTACCCTTTTCTTTCTGTTGGGTTCTGTAGACTCAAGGGTCATCTTATTTTAACCCCCCCCCCCCCGGGCCAGTGCTCCTCTGAGTGTTGGTCCAAACTAGAGCCCCTTGCAGCGCCACCTCGGGGAAACTCGAGGGCTGGTTTCAGTTGTACGGATTTCTTATCTGAGTGTGCCCTAAGAAAGAGATATGAAGCTCCTATCGGGATTTGTCGGCACATTCGGGCGGTGTTGCTGGTCTTGTTTTAACCTGTCGAAGTGTCTTGAATTACCGAGATACCGAGTCTGATCGGAACGTCTTGGGAGGAGGTCTATTCCTTCGTTGACCGTGAGAGCTTGTCATGGGCTAAGTTGGGACTCCCCTGCAGGGATTGAACTTTTGAAAGCCGTGCCCGCGGTTATGGGAAGATGGGATTTGTTAATGTCCGGTTGTAGATAACTTGAACCTTAATTAATTAAAATGAATCAACCGAGTGTGTTACCGTGATGGCCTCTTCTCGGCGGAGTCCGGGAAGTGGACACGGTGTTGGAGTAATGTTTGCGCAGGTTGTTTTCTAGCTTCTCGCTCGTGCTTTGCCTCCTCTTCTCGCTCTCTTTTGCGAATAAGTTAGCCACCATACTCGCTAGTCGCTTGCTGCAGCTCCACTTATATTTTACCTTGCCATACCTATAAGCTTAAATAGTCTTGATCGTGAGGGTGCGAGATTGCTGAGTCCCTGTGGCTCACGGATTACTACTACACCAGATGCAAGGCCTGATGATTCCGCTCCAGGAGACGTGTATGAGCTCAAGTGGGAGTTCGACGAAGACTCTCAACGATACTATGTTTCCTTTCCCGACGATCAGTAGTGGTGCCCAGTTGGGGGTGAACGGGACCATGTGCATGTTGGGTTCTCTTTCATTTTGGCGCCGTAGTCGGGCCATGAGTGTTTGGATGATGTAATGTTATTTATGTACTTGATTGACGTGGCGAGTGTAAGCCAACTATGTTATCTCCCCTTTATTATTCATATTACATGGGATGTTGTGAAGATTGCCTAACTTGCGACATATGCCTTCAATGCGATTATGTCTCTAAGTCGTGCCTCCACACGTGGGAGCTATAGTCGCTTCGAGGGTGTTACAAGTTGGTATCAGAGCCTTCCCTGACCTTAGGAGCCCCATTGCTTGATCATTTTAGCGGCCGAGCTGTGTCTAGAAAAATGTTTTGAGTCATTTAGGAATTATATATCGAAGATTTTAGGAATTATTTTTACTTCCCAGTCTCCTCATCGCTCTGGTAAGGCATCCTGACGTAGAGTTTTGACTCTTCTCTTCTCAAATTTCACTAAAAAAATTTTTAGGATCACGCGGGTATCTTGGAATTGTTCCGATGGTTTTATGATGAGAACATTGTCTTGGTGCCTCCTGTCAGGGGTTTAGTGGAAGTGTCCCGGGGAGTTGAGCTCTGAGGTGTTGTCATCATAATTGTATCGTTGCAGTTCTGGAATACCTAAGTTTAGTACGCCGACATCGAAAATCTCTTTTATGCAGTTCGTTGGTGAGATAACCTCGACGCCACCCAGTACTTGGGCGGGGGTTCGGGAGAATCGCCATAACTTGTATAACGGATGCTTTTCGAAGGTTGAGGTAGATGGTTTCCGAAGGTTTCTTGGTTATGTGTTGAAGGATGGATACAGCTGGATGTAGGATTTGCTAGTTTGGGTGAGATATTATGCTTCCCCTGTATCCCCAACACCTGATTGCATAACCGGAAAGGTTCGGGAGTTTCATAGGTGGGAATTCTAGTAGCTCTAGTTCTTCTTCTACGGATATTGGTTTGAGATTGGGATTTCTTACCAATTATTCGTTCTTGATCCGCACCTTGTTGATTTATTTCTCTACCTTAATTCTACGTGGCTTCTCAAATTATGGATATGTGACCATTTCAAGAGGAATGCATTCGTTCATTTTGTTCGGATGTGAAGACTATATGTTGCAATTTTCATTCCGTTGGATTCAGCTTCAATATTTTATCTATCAATGTGCTAATGGTGGTCAACCTCTTCAGGATGGCTCCTCCAACGCGCACGACTCCGAATCCTGATCCGCCACCACCTCCACCTCCTCCAGAGGCATGGCAAGCTGTGATGGCCGCAACCAATGCAAACACACAGTTGATCAGGCAAATTCTTCAAGAGCGCAATCAAGGCAGTCAAGGGAATCAAGGCAGCAATCAGAGTCACTTTGCTACACTCAACCAGTTCCTTGCTAACGGGCCAAAGACTTTCAGCAATTGTGTTGAGGCAACCGATGCCGACGATTGGCTTGTGGATCTGAGTAAGCATTTCGAGTGCAGTAACGCCAGGCCTGAGGACTTTGTCAAGTTCGCTTCCTTCCAACTCAAAGATCAAGCTGCAGAATGGTTCTAGCAGTACAAGGACTCCAGAGGTGGATGTGTTATCACTTGGGATGATTTCCGTCGAGATTTCAGGGCTCATCATATTCCCCAGAGCGTGGTTGAAAGCAAGCATGAGGAATTCCGCAATCTGAAGCAAGGCTCTTTGTCTGTCTATGACTACAACAAGTTGTTCCAAAAGCTCGCCCGCTTTGCCAAGCAGGACGTGCCTAATGAGAAGAGCATGATATACCAGTTCAGGGGTGGTCTCAGAGAAGATATCCAGCTCGCTCTTGTTCTCTTTGAGCCCTTGAGGTTCGATGAGTTCTACAACATGGCACTGAAGCAAGAGGCTGCTCAGTTGAGGTGTGATGCTTCCAAGAAGCGAGTCAGAGATGTTACTCCTTCTTCCTCTACTCAAGTGGCCAAGCAGCAGAAGTTCTGGCTTCCTCCTCCTCCGTTCCGTCAGCCGTATCAGCAGAAGAGCAAAGGTGGCAGTGGTTCTTCCCACCCACCCAACCCTGGCTTTCAGAACAAGACTTCGTCTCAACCTCCAAGATCGAGTGCTCCGTATCACCGTCCGCTTTCTGAGGTCACTTGCAACAAGTGCCAACAGAAGGGTCACTATGCCAACAAGTGTTTCAACCAGAGGCGTCTTCCTCCTCCTCCTCCTGTCAGATCGGCAAGTATAGCGGTGGTCAAGCATAATCCCAAGCATGCCAAGGTCAATTTGATGAATGCAGCTCAGGCAGAGGACTCATCGGATGTCATCATGGGTAACCTTCCTGTTAATGATATTCCTGCAAAAGTTCTTTTTGACACTGGTGCATCGCATTGTTTCATCTCGAGACCTTTTGCATCTAAGCATGATTTTGTTACTCAAGTGTTGCCGAAGCCGTTGGCTATCGTCTCCCCGGCCCGTCAAATGACATCTCGAGTATGCGTTCCGGATGTTACTATCACTTTGGGTGACTATAAGTTCTTGTCCTCTCCAAATGTTCTTGGTGACTCGGATATTGATCTTATTCTCGGAATGGATTGGCTTTCTAAACACAAGGCTCAGCTTGATTGTGCAGCCAGGCAGATTCAATTGACTCATTCGTCTGAGGATGTGATTGTCTTTGCCGCTCGTGATGATACCATTCGTCTGTTTTCTCTCAATGAGAAGGGTGAATTGGATGCCATCTCTCAAATTCCAGTCATTTGCGAATATCAAGACGTCTTTCCACAAGAGCTTCCAGGAATGCCTCCGCGCCGGCCAGTTGAATTCGTTATTGATCTTGAGCCTTGCACGGAACCTGTGTGCAAACGTCCTTACAAGCTCAGACCTGAAGAGTTGAAGGAGCTGAAGAAGCAACTCGATATGCAAGAGAAAATGGGTCTCATCCGGCCTAGTTCTTCTCCTGGGGTTGTGGTGTTCTTTTTGTGAAGAAGAAGGATGGAACGGACCGACTTTGTGTTGATTACCGTCCAGTGAACAAGAAGACCATCAAGAACAAATACCCACTTCCCAACATCAATGAGCTGTTCGAACAACTCAAAGGAGCCCAAGTATTCTCCAAGCTTGATCTCCGTATGGGTTATCACCAGATTCGCATTCTTGAAGAAGATATTCCCAAGAAAGCATTCAGAACAAGCTTTGGTTCATATGAATACACTGTCATGTCTTTTGGCCTCGCCAATGCTCCTCCGACATTCTCTCGCATGATGAATTTCATCTTCAACGCCTACACCAATGACTTCATTTTGGTCTATCTCGACGACATTCTGGTTTTCTCAAAGAACAAGGAAGATCATGCCAAGCACTTGCGTTTGGTTCTTGATAAGCTCAGGGAACATCAGTTCTACGCCAAGTTCTCCAAGTGTGAATTCTGGCTCGATGAGGTTCTTTATATTGGTCATATCATCTCTGCCAAGGGCATTGCTGTGAATCCTGAGAAGGTGTCTGCAATTGTGAATTGGGAACCTCCTCAGAACGTGAAGCAACTCCACAGTTTTCTCGGTCTCGCAAGCTATTGCCGAAGATTCGTTGAAAACTTTTCTAAGATCGCGAAGCCTCTCTCTAATCTTCTTCAGAAGCACGTCAAGTACGTTTGGTCTCTGGAGTGTGACATTGCTTTCAACACTTTGAAAGAGAAGTTGATCACTGCTCCAGTTCTGACTCCGCCTGATGAATCCAAGCCGTACGAGGTCTTTTGTGATGCCTCTCTCCAAGGTCTTGGCGCAGTATTGATGCAAGAGAAGAAAGTTGTTGCTTATACATCTCGCCAGTTGAAGCCTAATGAGAAGAACTACCCCACTCATGATCTCGAGTTGGCGGCAGTTGTGCATGCTCTTTTGACTTGGAGACATCTTCTATTGGGAAGAAAAGTGGACATTTTCACTGATCACAAGAGTCTCAAGTACATCTTCACTCAGCCTAATCTCAACCTCAGGCAAACTCGATGGGTCGAAATGATTCAAGAGTATAATCCGAGTATCGAGTATACTCCAGGCAAGGCCAATGTGATTGCTGACGCATTGAGCAGAAAGGCCTACTGCAACAGTCTGATTCTTAAGCCTTATCAACCCGAGCTTTGTGAAGCTTTCCGCAAACTTAATCTGCAAGTTGTTCCTCAAGGTTTCCTCGCCAACCTTCAAGTCTCTCCTACCTTAGAAGACCATATTCGCCAAGCCCAGCTTCTTGATGCTATGGTGAAAAAGGTGAAGATTGGGATTGCTAAGAGCCAGTCCAAGTACAAGTGCTACCGCCTTGATGACAAGGACACTCTCTTCTTCGAGGATCGTATTGTTGTACCCAAAGGTGACCTCCGTAAAGTGATCATGAACGAGGCTCACAATTCTCTCCTCTCCATCCACCCTGGGAGCACGAAGATGTATCAGGACCTTAAGCAAGCTTATTGGTGGACTCGAATGAAGCGCGAGATCGCTCAATTCGTGAATGAATGTGATGTCTGCAGAAGAGTGAATGCAGAACACCAAAGGCCAGCAAGTCTCCTCCAACCTCTTACCATTTCAGAATGGAAGTTTGACCACATTGAGATGGACTTCGTGACTGGGTTTCCAAAGTCCAAGCGTGGCAATGATGCTATATTCGTTGTCATCGACAAACTCACCAAAGTGGCTCACTTTCTGCCTATCAAAGAGTCGATCACTGCAGCTCAATTGGCAGAACTCTATACGTCTCGTATTGTCTCTCTGCACGGTATTCCTCAAGTGATCTCTTCAGACCGTGGCAGCATCTTTACCTCGAAGTTTTGGGATTCCTTTCAGAAGGCCATGGGCACCAACATCCGCTTCAGCACAGCTTTCCATCCTCAAACAAGCGGTCAAGTCGAGCGTGTCAACCAGATTCTTGAAGATATGCTCAGGGCTTGTGTGATCTCCTTCGGCATGAAGTGGGAGGATTGTCTTCCTTATGCTGAATTCTCCTACAACAACAGTTTTCAAGCAAGTTCGGGCAAGGCCCCTTTTGAAATTCTGTATGGCAGGAAGTGTTGTACCCCTCTCAACTCGTCTGAAACCGGTGAACGTCAGCTTTTGGGTAATGACTTAATCACGGAGGCAGAAGAAATGTGCAAAGTCATTCGTGATAACCTCAAAGCAGCCCAATCCCGCCAGAAGAGCTACTATGATAGTAAGCACCATGGTTTGGCTTTCGAGATCGGAGATCATGTTTACCTCCGTGTCTCTCCTATGAAAGGTACTCGTCGCTTCAGTATCAAAGGGAACCTTGCCCCAGGATACATGGGACCTTTCAAGATTGTCAGCAAGAGAGGCGGCCTCGCCTATCAACTCGAGCTTCCTTCAAACTTTGCAAATGTTCATGACGTGTTCCATGTCTCTCAGCTTCGAAAGTGCTTCAAGACTCCTAACCGCACCGTCAACTTCGAGGACATTGAGCTCCAAGAAGATCTCTCTTATCGTGAGCACCCAGTTGCTATTCTTGAAGAAACTGAACGCAAGACTCGCAACAAGTCAATCAAATTTCTCAAAGTCAAGTGGTCACACCATTCCGATCGTGAATCTACCTGGGAACGCGAGGATCACCTCCGTTCTGAGTACCAGGCGTTCTTTCAGTCCTAGATCTTGGGACGAGATCCTTTCTTAGTGGTGGAGTGTTGTAACACCCCGGATGTAACTTTCCCAATTTGTACTCCAACTCTTGCCGTTTCCGGTGTTAAGTTAATTTATTTCCTCGGGTTCGGGTTTTGTCTTTGTGTGTTGTTGTCGTTGTCATGCATCTCATATCATGTCATCATGTGCATTGCATTTGCATACGTGTTCATCTCATGCATTCGAGCATTTTTCCCCGTTGTCCGTTTTGCATTCCGGCGCTTCGTTCTCCTCCGGTGGCCATTTCTAGATTTCTTTCGTGTGGGGGATTAAACATTTCCGGATTGGACCGAGACTTGCCAAGCGGCCTTGGTTTACTATCGGTAGACCGCCTGTCAAGTTTCGTACCATTTGGACTTCGTTTGGTACTCCAACGGTTAACCGAGGGACCGAAAAGGCCTCGTGTGTGTTGCAGCCCAACACCCCTCCAATTTGGCCCAAAACCCACCAAACTCAGCTCGATGTCCTAGAGCGTTCGATCACGATCGCGTGGCCAAAAACCGCACCTCATTTGGACTCTCCTAGCTCCCTCTATACCTATATATACACCCCCCATTCCAAATTCGCGGATCCTCTCCCCCCTAACCCTAAAAATACCAGATCCGCCGCTCCGGACGTGTCCGGGCGGAGCCGGACAACGTCCGCCGCCACCGCCGCCCAACCAGGACACGCCACGTGGCGCCCGGCGCCCTGCGCCACCGCGGCCCGCAGGGGACCGAGGCCGGCCCTCCCGCGCCGCCTCCCGGGCAGCGCCCCGCGCCGCCTTCCGCCTCCCCAGCGACGCCCTTCTCCACCGGAGCCGGTAGCCCCGCGCCCCGCGGCCGCCGCCCCGCCTCCGTGAAGCTCCGGGCGCCCCGCCTCCTCGTCGCCGGCGGCCTCTCGGGCGAGAGCTCCGGCCGCCGCGGCTCTTTTTCTTCCGGCGGTCCTCGAACAGCTACAGTGCAGCGCTGCGCCTCGGTTTCCGTGCAAACCCTAGATCTAGATCCGGAGGTTGAATTTTTCCTAAGTCTCCAGAATTTTTAGTCCAAGTTGCTCTATTCGCGGCTCCGTAACTCTGCATCCGTAGCTCCGATTCATGCATATAGCATATCAAAATGTTCATCTCAGAGAGTAGATCATTTCATTCCATTGCATCATTTTCATTTGAGCTCATCTTGATGCCCGAAATGCTGTTAGAAGAGGGCTACTTGAGTTAATTGTCAGATATGTTACTCTGTTTAGCACTTTTGTCATTTTCCCCATGATTAATGTGTGCATGCTATGCCCATGAGTTCTTCATGTGTTTTGTTAAGGGTTTTGTCATCTTTCCAGAGGTGCAACCCATGTATTTTTAGGATGTGTGTGGTGACTTGTACAAGTTTGCAAAGTGGTGCACTTGCTAATTCTGTTTTCAGGGACTTAGTAATTTCACTAAGTCCTGGGATTGTTTATCTCACGATGCCATATATTCGTGTTGTTTCCTAGTGATCCGTGCCTCTTTTGAGGATGATCAGTAAGGGAGTTTTGTTAATCTTGTAGTGCTATATCCATCCATGTCTTTGTTTGCAATTATGGAGAACCCTAGCTTGAGTCAATCGAGCTCTACTTTTGCTTCATTGTGAATCTAGGCAGATCGTCAACTTGTTTGCGATTTTGCCGATGTTATTGTAGTTGATCCGTGCATGCTATGCTATTGTTATTGCCATGTCTAGCTTGTATTTTGTGCCTTCTTTATGGATGTATGCTTGTCTTGCCATGATTGGCACCGTGGTGAGTGCATCGACCTCGTAAACATGCCTTCGTGAGTTATGTTTCAGCAAGTCCCAGTTTTCACTAAGTCTGAAAACTGATTATGTTTTTGCTATGTTCACATGCTTGCAATTGTATTTTCTGCTCCCTTTTGGCTCAAGGTCACTAAGGGACTTTTGTTAAGCTTGTTGATTAGCTCCATGCCATGTCTTTCTTTGTCATGTTCAAGTCCTGTAGCATGTTGTTTTGTTGCTCCGAAGAGGGCTATATGATCTGAAATTCCAGACAAGTGTTAATTTCACTAAGTCTGAGATCTGTTTGTCATTTGCGTTTTTGCCATGCTTGTTTGAACCTGTTACTGGATGATTTGGCCATAGCTCAGTGCTAGACTTTTGTTAAGCATCTTGTGTGCATCCCTGCCATGTATTTTATTGTCTTGTTTGGGTGCTGTAGAATGTTCATTTCGTTGCATTTAGATGCCTACTTGCTGTAAATCGCAGACCGGTGTCATTTTTGAAACGCTTGCCATTTCCAAACCGTAACTCCGATTCCGGCGTTCTTTATATCGTTTTCAAGCGATTTCATCTCATATTTCTAGTGGCACACTTGTAATTCCAAGTTGAGGCCAGGTTCATGCATTTCCTGTCGTACCTTGCATTTTGCATCCCGCATCGCATATCATCATTTCATCATATTGCTTGGTCTTGCACGTGGTTGATTGTATCCTTGTTGCTTGTTTGTCTTGTTTGGGTAGAGCCGGGAGACGAGTTTGCTACCGAGGAGCCCGTTGAGTTTGCTTTCGAGGATCCAGTCAACTCTGACAACTGTGCAGGCAAGATGATCATACCCTCGAAATCACCTACTATCTTTGCTATGCTAGTTTGCTCGATCTTTTGCTATGCCATTGCTACGATGCCTACCACTTGCTTGAAAGCCTCCCAAATTGCCATGTCAAACCTCTAACTCACCATTGTCCTAGCAAACCGTTGATTGGCTATGTTACCGCTTTGCTCAGCCCCTCTTATAGCGTTGCTAGTTGCAGGTGAAGATTGGAGGCCGTTCCTTGTTGGAACATCTTTTATTTACTTGTTGGGATATCATTATATTGCCATATTATCTTAATGCATCTATATACTTGGTAAAGGGTGGAAGGCTCGGCCTCTCGCCTAGTGTTTTGTTCCACTCTTGCCGCCCTAGTTTCCGTCATATCGGTGTTATGTTCCCGGATTTTGCGTTCCTTACGCGGTTGGGTTATAATGGGAACCCCTTGATAGTTCGCCTTGATTAAAGCTTTTCCAGCAATGCCCAACATTGGTCTTACCATTTGCCACCTACCCTTTTCTTTCCCTTGGGTTCTGCAGACTCAAGGGTCATCTTATTTTAACCCCCCCCCCCCCGGGCCAGTGCTCCTCTGAGTGTTGGTCCAAACTAGAGCCCCTTGCAGCGCCACCTCGGGGAAACTCGAGGGCTGGTTTTAGTTGTACGGATTGCTTATCTGAGTGTGCCCTGAGAAAGAGATATGTGCAGCTCCTATCGGGATTTGTCGGCACATGCGGGCGCTGTTGCTGGTCTTGATTTAACCTGTCGAAGTGTCTTGAATTACCGAGATACCGAGTCTGATCGGAACGTCTTGGGAGGAGGTCTATTCCTTCGTTGACCGTGAGAGCTTGTCATGGGCTAAGTTGGGACTCCCCTGCAGGGATTGAACTTTCGAAAGTCGTGCCCGCGGTTATGGGTAGATGGGAATTTGTTAATGTCCGGTTGTAGATAACTTGAAACTTACTTAATTAAAATGAATCAACTGAGTGTGTTACCGTGATGGCCTCTTCTCGGCGGAGTCCGGGAAGTGGACACGGTGTTGGAGTAATGTTTGCTTAGGTTGTTCTCTAGCTTCTCGCTCGTGCTTTGCCTCCTCTTCTCGCTCTCTTTTGCGAATAAGTTAGCCACTATACTCGCTAGTTGCTTGCTGCAGCTCCACTTATATTTTACCTTGCCATACCTATAAGCTTAAATAGTCTTGATCGAGAGGGTGCGAGATTGCTGAGTCCCTGTGGCTCACAGATTACTATTACACCAGATGCAGGTCCTGATGATTCCGCTCCAGGAGACGCGTATGAGCTCAAGTGGGAGTTCGACGAAGACTCTCAATGATACTATGTTTCCTTTCCCAACGATCAGTAGTGGTGCCCAGTTGGGGGTGAACGGGACCATGTCGCATGTTGGGTTCACTTTCATTTTGGCGCCGTAGTCGGGCCATGAGTGTTTGGATGATGTAATGTTATTTATGTACTTGATTGACGTGGCGAGTGTAAGCCAACTATGTTATCTCCCCTTTATTATTTATATTATATGGGATGTTGTGAAGATTGCCTAACTTGCGACATATGCCTTCAATGCGATTATGTCTCTAAGTCGTGCCTCGACACGTGGGAGCTATAGTCGCATCGAGGGTGTTACAGTCTTGTAGATAGTCAGGCTCCTCAGCCTTCTTCATTTTTAGTTGTCTGTACTCAGACAATTTAAGCTTCCGCATGTGCTTTGACTTGTATGCTCTGAATGTTGGGTCATGAGACCCATGTTTGTAATATCTTGCTCCTTGGAGCCTAATGAATAAATACTTGAGTCGTAGAGTTATGTTGTGATGCCATGTTGTATTTACACATATCGAGCATATTGTGTGTATGATTGAAATGCTTGGTATGTGTGGGATCCGACAACCTAGTTGTTTATCCTTGGTAGCCTCTCTTATGGGGAAATGTAGTCTTGTGCTTCCATGAGCCATAGTAGTCCGCTACAGCCCGGTTCACCGGAGTCCTGCTAGCCCAGCACTACTGCTCTGGAGCACTTGACTGGCCGGCATGTGATTCACTTCGTTCCTATGTCTATCCCTTCGTGGAAATGTCACGCGGTGACATCCGGAGTCCTTCCTAGCCTGCTACAACCCGGGTTCCCGGAGTCCTGTTAGCCCAGTGCTACAGCCCGGATTCACACGCTACTGACCGACATGCTCGATGTTGATTCATGTATGCCTGTCCCCGTAAGTTAGTGCCATTTTGGGTTCACGACTAGTCATGTCGGCCCGGGTTCTCTATCATATGGATGCTAGCAACACTATCATATATGTGAGCCAAAAGGCGCAAACGGTCCCGGGCCGTGGTAAGGCGACACCCGTGGGAATACCGTGCCTGAGGCCGCAAAGTGATATGAGGTGTTACATGCTAGATCAGTGTGACTTAGAATCGGGGTCCTGACAGCTTTGGTATCAGAGCCTGACTGCCTGTAGGATTACCAAGCCAAGCTGGTCGAAGTCATGTCTAGAAATGCTTTAGTTATATAAGGGAATTGATTGTGGATGGGAACGTAAGGATCTTTTTACTCCTTATCCTCATGACCTTCTGATCTGAGTCATCTTATCTTTTCTATGGGGTTAAGAACTAGGCTTCTCTTCTATCTCTCAGGATGACGTGTTACTAAACCGTAGTTGCCTAGGATTGTTGAGTTCAAGCCTCAGTTCAGTTCCTACTACTTCCATATGTTCATAGCTGGCCTCAGAACCTTGAGTTTGTGATGTTGAGTGATTATGCCACCATTTTTGCAGGATGTCTCAAATCATTTTGAGCATTTACAGCCGTTATGTTGTCCGAGTCATCCCAGGTTTCTAAATAGTCTGATGCACTTGCAAATCTTTCCTCCATGTTCCCGTTGTATTTTTGGGCCAGATTAAGCACACTAATCGGTGTGTTGAGGTACTCCGTTGCCTTGACGTGTATGTTGGAGTTAGTATTATGACCCTAGGTGTCCTCGAGAATTTAGCAATGCTTTCATATCCCAGTGTGATGATTCTGTCCATCATTCTTGAAAGCATCTTGTGATGTTATTTAGTTAGTAGGTATTCTACTCCTGGGTTTGAACCCGAGATTCACCTTACTTCATGTTGTTATTATTTGCGAGTTCCCTTAAGATATTAGTAACCTTGTGATAGTCCTCAAGGTCTGTGGTATATCGTTCTTCCAATACCATGAACCATCATGGCAGAATTTCTCTTGGACCAAAGATCACAACCAGGGTGCTCTTGAGGAGTACTCCATTCTTATGGTGACTCTGCCAGTTCTATCATTCTGCATGGGTTATCCGGAAGAAATATGTTGAACTCGTTTGACATACTAACCCATGAATCCACAACTCGGAAAGTTATATGTTGCTTGAGTTGTTCTCTTTAGTTGTATTTTGACCCACGTCTATCATTTGATAGTCAAGAATAGTTGTGCATTCATGTTATCGATGCATATTATTCTTGTGGTCCGTCAAGCCATTCTATTCCGGAATGACTAGGAGAAACAAACTCCAGTACCTTGTCCATTTCTAGGATTGGGTCAAAGCAGTTGTATTCCGCAGATCAAAATGCCAATCCATCTTTTATTCTGTTCTACCCTGGAGTATTACCCTCTTTGTGTCAAGGAAGTTATAGGAATTGCACACCATCCTATAAATTCTTGGTGCAGTGATACCTCTCAACATCATCGTTCATTCTTCGGTCTCCGTGTTTTTGTAACCAGAATACCGACAAGTGAACTGTGATGTGTGAAATCAATACTCCTAGCAATCTCGTTGCTTGGTAGTTAATGGACAATACTCTAACTCTTAGCTTGTTGGTTGTTGAACCATCAGCCTAAGGTTGATCGTGCCACCTAGTCCATTTTTCCTGGTGCACTCCTTGATTAATGAGTTAGGATAGTGTCAATCCCTCACTCTTTCAATCATATTGTCTTGCCCTGAAAAGCAAGATTGTTCTCGAGCTTAGAGTCATATCGGTGGTTCGTGATTTTCCGGATATCTTCACGGAAGTATCACCAGGTCAGCCCCTGACCGATACGGTGATTTCGTGATCAAGTTGGTTTACCAATAAACCACTCTTTCTCCAAGAATTCGTGTTGGATACCCCTGATCTAGTTGGTTAAGCTAAAAAACAACTTGGAGAGTTGGAAGATAAAAGATTGTCTGACTTAGCTCATGTTAAGGGATATCTTTTTGTGTGTGTGTGTGTTGAAGAAAGATGATGTCTCCATCAATTGGTCCTCGTGATCAGTTGATGGATCTATTGTCTTCTCCAATCCTTGATTTGAGTATGGGCTATCATCAAATCAAATCAGAACCAAAGATATTCGTAATGTTGTCTTACTCGTGGTTGTTTCCTCGAGCATACACCAATATATTCTTTGGGTCTGACCAATACTATCACCTTGTTCACATAGTTGTGGAATTCCACCTATATGGAAGTCGGGATGGATTGTTGTTGAGCCCGTTGACAACATTTTCATCTTGTCCATGATTCATGTTGAACATCTAAGTTAGTGTTGGAAACTTTTGAAAGCATTTCTTCATGCTAGCTCATGAAGCATATGTTCGGATGAAAGAAGTAACTTCCTCTAACTCATGTGCATTTGATGCAAGTTACCGCCATGAACTCGAGAACGCTTGTTTTTGCTTCCTATGGAATCATCCCAAGTCAGCCATGCATGTGCAAAGTATTCTGTGGTCTGTTGACTGATCATCTTCGTTCCATATGAATTCCGTAGCACACCAAGCCACTGACTGATCTGTTCTGGGAAAAGGAGTTTAGTGCTAATCCACGGTAATGCACAAGACTTCGATATCTTTAATGATGGTTCCCCACCTGAACTCGGTAGTGTTTTATTATAAGACTACTATGTGGTCATGCTTGTCTAGGACAACGTGTTCACATGTGTGTAGCAGAACCACCTCATGTTTTGGAGCTTGCTATCGTAGTTCATTCCCCGAGAATCTCGCAACGTCATCTCGTCGATTTGTGTTGCAAACTTTCATTGTCTTTCTAGACTTGATGAGTATGGAATATTGTGTTACCAACCAGATCTGAATCTCGGTCAGATATGATGGTTGGAACTTTTCCAAGATCTACGATGTAGGCCCCGACAAGGCTGATGTTCTGGCCGACACACCTAGCCGGAAGGTCTATCATTGTAGTAACTTGATTGAGTTATTTGACCATCTTCTACATGAGGATTTAGTGCAACTTATTCTAGGAGTTGTTCCTTGGGGATTCTTGTGCTCTTAGTTTCTTCAGTTATTCTATAACTACTCAAATAGTGGAATCGCTTTGAGTTTTTCTCCAGTTACTAGAATCATTCCCAGCATTTACATTTTGTTCCCAGCTTGCACCCGCCTTTGTGCCATTTTACTAGGGTCTGCCTTCTCAGTAATCTTTATTTAGGATCATCCTCAAAAGTGGGCTTACCCTAGACCCTATCCTTTCTCGATGATAAGAAGAAATCATCCATTGTGTTGTCTTCAACAAGGTAGTCCACATCATCCATTATAGTATGAGTATGCCATTTCTTCAAGCTCATTCACACGATCGTTTGTGATTGCCTCAGGCTGGTGAGAAGAGTTTCAATGATCTCTGAATCAAAAGTAATTATTTTTGCCACTTAAAGGAACATTTCTGCGAGTCACCTTCCTTAAGATGTCTCGTTATGGTATCATGGCAATTATCTCCTCGCTACTTCGAAACCATGCACCATCCTACTTAAGCGTGGAATTGTTGCCAACCAAATTGAACCTTTATCATCCGCTTCTTTCCATCACCCCTGATGTGTGTTTCATGTCTTAGCTCAAGAGATGTTTTATATCTCACTCCATGAGTTGATCTTGAGTGCTCGATCTTCGAGGAGATCGATTCCTGTAGAATTTCTTTCTGCCGTCATCATGTTGGATGAAGATCCCAAAAGCAAAGACGTCAAGATCAAGATGACGCAATGAATCAACATCCTCGGGAAGGGCAGTTGGATCGAGAAGACTTTGATAGTTTTGTGACCCCCCTTCCTTCTTACCTCATGTCTTGAATCTCGAGCCGAGATTCTTGTTTAGTAGGGGTGAGTTGTCACATCCCTACCTTTACCTTGACCTAGACTAGCTAGTCATGTGTGCATCATGTTTAAATTTCAATGAATTTGAATTGGGGACTTTTGAAACCCTAGCACAGATGAATCCAACTAGGTTCAAATAAAAAAATCATTTTCAATGAACCCAAAATTCCTTTGGAAAAGTTCATCATTTTTGAATTGGTCTAGAACCTATGCCAAAAATAGTGCACATTTTCCTAGGTCACTTCGGATTTTTGGATAATTCTTAAAGTATTTGAATTTGGGCATTTAATTGCTATAAATAATTAAAATGCCGAAATAATTCTGAAAATGGTTGATGGCTATTGGAAATATTTTCAAAAGTGCCACAATTATTTTCAGGGTTTTTGAAAATGCCTTAGCATTTTATTAAAGCCAAACACAATTACAGAAAATAGAAAAGAGAAATAAAAATAGGAAAAGAACAGAGGCTCACCTGGAACTTACTTGGCGCCCACCAAAGCCCACCTGGCCGGCCCAGCCCACCTCCTCGCGCGTCGTCTTCCCCATGCCTTCTGGCATCGTGCGTGGCACGCACACAGCCGAGCCGCGACCACCTCCTTCTTCCACCTCCTTCTACCTCCCTGCTTGCTTCCTCGACCCCCTGAAGACGCCACACGGCCCCCTTGACGCTCTCTCACTCTCCCCATGCTCATCCCCTCCTCTGGCTCCCTCCCCCTCTCTTCCCTGAGCGCCGCCGTCGCTGCCGCTTGCCATATTCATGCCCGCCGAGCTCCCCTTGCTGCACCGACCCGCCCAGGAGAACCGCAGGGTGGTCTTCATCATCTATGAGGAGCCATGCGACGCCGGACGCCTCGCATCGCCGGCTACCTTGTCTTCTTCCTCCTCTGCTGCCGAAGATCGCCGGCGACCTCCCATCGTCACCAGCCCCTCCCGAGCTCGCCGACGCCCCTGTTGCAACCGTTGTGAGCTCCTGCCCCTAACCCCCTCCTCCCCGCATCGATTGCGCCATGTAGCCACAGTTTCCACTGGAGCCGAGAGCACCTCACCGCCGGCCATGACGCCGTCGTGAGTACGGCCGTGCAAGCACACTTCCGAGCTCACCACTGTAATCAGTGCAGCCCCATGATTCGAACGCACCCACCCTTGGCTCCTTCCATGCCCTACCGCGTCCATTCCAAGCTCACCCGAGCGCCGGCCGCCGCCACGAGCTCGAGTCCGGCGAGCTTGCTCCACCCCTGCCCTTCCCGCTTGCATAGTTCAACGCGGATGAGTCTCCTCGTTCCGTAGATGGCCTTGTCCGTCATTTTCGACGCCAGAGGACGAATCTCGAACACATCTGCCGTCTCTGGCCTCGCCGACGAAGAGCCGCAGGTCAACTCCGGTGTGTTTGACCCTGGTTGGCTGGGTTTGACTTCCCCCCTGACTCACTGACGTGTGGGCCAGGCCCCTACTTAATTAAGCAACAGATTAATTAGCGTTAATTAACTTAGTTAGATAGGTTAACCTCTGACATGTGGGCCCAGGCCTTAACTAAACTAGATTAGGTTTACTTTAATTTTAATTAACCTTGTTAGTTAACTGTGTCACTGACGTGTGGACCCCAAACGTCAGGTTTGACCTGGACCGAGCCATTGACCTGCTGACGTCACTGTGAGGTCATGCTGATGCAATAATTCCTTTCTGGAATTTAAATAAATCTTAAATGATTTATTATTTTCAGAAAATGCCCAAAACTTCAAAAAATCATAGAAATTCAACCGTAACTCCAAATGAAATAAATTATATATGAAAAATTATCAGAAAAATCCCATCTATCCATTTATGCTACTTTCATGCATGTTCAACCAACTTATACCCCCTGTATAAGTGAAAACATGATAATGGCATTTTAAATACCCCTTATGGAGTTTGCATATGAACCCTTGGTTCATATGGACTTCATTTAAATTGTTGCTAGATGCATTAGTACAAATCACAGCATATTGAGATGTCATGATCATGCATCATATTGTGCATTGCATTGATTATATTCTTTTTGTGTTTGCCGGTGATTGTTCCCCCCCGATAGATGTGGTTCCGACGATGTGATCGATGACACCAATGAAGAACTATAATATCTTCAGAAGTGCAAGGCAAGCAAAACCCCCTTGTTCATTCCGATAGGAACCCACTCTCTCGCTCCTGCTCTCTTTTACTTCATTAGGACAACAATGTTTCAACTGTTACATGCTGCGGTAGCTGAACCCCTTTCCTCTGCATGACCTGTCATTGCCACAGTAAATAGATGAAACCCGCTAGCATGAGTAGGAGTTGTTTGAGCCCTGATGTGACTACTCATTCATGTTTGTCTATCCTGCCTGCTACTGCTTAGAGTTGATTCAGGTTTGATTCATCAGGGTTGAATTGGAATGTGGTGAACATGTCCTACTGTTGAGAGCTAAGTGTGTGAACACGATTTGGTAAAGGTAGCGATGAGAGGCCATGTAGGAGTACATGGTGGGTTGTCTCATTGCAGCCGTCCTTAGGAACTAAGTTCTTTGTTTGTGATCCATGAACAGTTACTACCACACATTGGGTTCCGGTAACTCAAACCCACTCGGCTGATTAATCAACTCGATCTCTGTCCAGGAGTTGCAACTAGTTTCTGGTGTTTGTAGGTAGTGTTAGTAGTCTACCAAGTGGCACCCGGTACAGGTGGGCTTGGGATAGACTAGGCACAGTGGCATGGTGTACCAAGTGGCACCCAGATGGTGGGCTTGGGAACCCTGCACACATCATTTGGGGCCGTGAGCGACACCCCGGCCGGATCTCCTTGCGGATGGAACCCGAATAGGTGATAAACCTGGACTAGAGACTTGTTGGTTAATCCGGTCGTGGCCGACTCCCTCGCCAGGCTTCCGCTTGAAGGTTGCCGAGATACACGACGTGTACATGGTGGTAAGTGGCGAGAGTGTGTGTGAAGAAGTACACCCCTGCAGGGTTATCATTATCTATTCGAATACCCGGATTCCTCGGATATGGAAACTTGGACCCCTTGCATAGTTCATAGACAAGTGGAACTAGATACTCTAAAATGCGCAAGATAAGTGTGAGTGCTATGGATGGCCTTCTCGTAGGGAGAGGGAGCGGATCCATAGTGGAGTATTGATATGGTGAATTTGTGGACTCGTGTGCGCCACCTCAAAAGAGTTACTTGTAGTCGTAGTTCAGGTTAGCCACTGAGTCAAAAGCTGGCTTGCTGCAGTTAAACCCCACCATCCCTTTTGTTGATAATGATGCATATGTAGCTAGTTCTGATGTAAGTCTTTCTGGGTACATTTGTACTCACGTTTCCTTAATTTATGTTTTGCAAAGAGACATCAGTATCACTAGTAGTTTCGCTTGGACTTCGATGTTTAGCTTGTTACCTCAGCTACGATCTTGTACCCTTGGGAGGGTCTTGTAGATAGTCAGGCTTCTGAGCCTTCTTCATTTGTAGTTGTCTGTACTCAGACAAGTTAAACTTCCGCATGTGCTTTGACTTGTATGCTCTGAATGTTGGGTCATGAGACCCATGTTTGTAATATCTCGCTCCTCAGAGCCTAATGAATAAATACTTGAGTCATAGAGTTATGTTGTGATGCCATGTTGTATTTACACATATCGACCATATTGTCTTTATGACTAAAATGCTTGGTATGTGTGGGATCCGACAACCTAGTTGTTTATCCTTGGTAGCCTCTCTTATGGGGAAATGTAGTCTTGTGCTTCCATGAGCCATAGTAGTCCGCTACAGCCCGGTTCACCGGAGTCCTGCTAGCCCAGCACTACTGATCCGGAGCACTTGACTGGCCGGCATGTGATTCACTTCGTTCCTGTGTCTGTCCCTTCGGGGAAATGTCACGCGGTGACATCCGGAGTCCTGCCTAGCCTGCTACAGCCCGGGTTCCCGGAGTCCTGTTAGCCCAATGCTACAGCCCAAGTTCCCGGAGTCCTGTTAGCCCAGTGCTACAGCCCGGATTCACACGCTGCTGACCGACATGCTCGATGTTGATTCATGTATGCCTGTCCCCGTAAGTTAGTGCCATTTTGGGTTCACGACTAGTCATGTCGGCCCGGGTTCTCTGTCATATGGATGCTAGCGACACTATCATATCCGTGAGCCAAAAGGCGCAAACGGTCCCGGGCCATGGTAAGGCGACACCCGTGGGAATACCGTGCGTGAGGCCGCAAAGTGATATGAGGTGTTACAGGCTAGATCGGTGTGACTTAGAATCGGGGTCCTGACATTAGCCAATCATCCTATATGTGAATTATATCATGCCATCATTTTTTATTATGTGTTAAATTTGTCGACAATTGTAGTACATTCAATTACTCTTCCTGTGCATCAGCCATTCGGCACGGTCATGGAAAATCTGGAGTGGAAACAAGGTGTTCAGAGCAGACAATGCTATCTGACGAAGCGCATTTCTTGCTGGTTTGTAACATCCCAAATTTCCAATTTGGAATGTTATACATTAGATCATCATTGCATATCATATTTTATTTTGCATTTTGGTTGATCCTAGAAATTCTACGCAACTCAATGACCCACGGAGAGAGTTGGGGATTTCGTTATTTTCATATTTGAGTTTTCTCAAATTTTGAGAATAGGATCATTTGATTTTATTTATTTTATCATCAATTATTTCTATTACAAAAATATGAGAGAGGGAATAAAATGACTTTCCCAAAATAAAGAAATATTGAGGATTTAATATCAAACTCAAATAAGTTTTTATTTCGGAGTTTTTCGGTGTTTTATTTGAATTTAGGAAAAATGTGCGTTTTTCAAAATTGCATTTAGGTCCAAAATAACTGTTCACCTTGTGCGTCTTGATTTTAGAAGCCCGTGAAAATTTATTTCAGAATTTTTGGAGTCCGTTTAGTATTTCTTTTTATTTTTCTTCTGCACGTAATATTAGAAAAAAAACGAACCGACCTAGGGCCGTGTCCGACTAGGACTCCCGGCCCGTTAGGCTATTTAAGCCGGGGGAGGCCTAGCCAGAGCTAACCCTAGCCCGAGCCGCCCCCAGCCCCCAGCAGCCGCCGCCGCCGCGCCCCGCCGCCGCCGGACGCCGCCGCACGCTCGCCGAGGTTCCCCGCCGCCTCGAAATCTGCACCGTTTATTTATTTATTTATTTTTCAAAAAACCGTTCGGTTTTTCCATCGGTTTTTTTAAATAGATCGGTTTTTCTGGTTTATTTAAATAGTGAGCATCCGTCCGTTTGTTCATTCTAGCGAACGTTCATCGTTTTTCTTTTTCTCAGATTAAATCCGCGATTTTTCTAATCGCGATTCCTGATCCGATTTTTGTTTTAGTATAACTTTTCGCTCGTTTATCGGAATCAGGCAATTCAAGCGCCTAGAGTTTCGTCTCGAAACCCTCTATCCGTTAAATCAACTTAAACAACATTTTGCTACTGTAAAATTTTCCCTAGATCCAGATTAGTAGAATGAAGTTGTTTTCTTTCGCCGTTTGACTTTCGTTGCTTCGCTCGATTTGATTCTTTTTGCCAACTGGAGTTCTTAAATTGAACCTTCTGGTTAGTTGTCTTATTTGAGTTTTACCCTGCATTAGATGAGTACTTATTGTATGCTTGTTTGTTTGTCTACGATAGAATACCCGGAGTGCGCCGCTTATTACTTCGAATCTCTAGGTTTCGTGGATCATCAGCAAGGCAAGTAACACTTTGATCATACCTCTTTCATACCTAGTTTTTATTGCATTAGATCAAACATCAAACATTGCATGATTAGGATCTAATTAAATTGTGGTATGGGAAGTAGTTGAGGTAGTACCTATTACCTGTTTATTGTCAAACCTTTGGGAGTTACTTCTACGTTTGCTTACTATGCCATGCTATGCTAGTAGACGTGGATTGGGTGAGTGAAATCCATGACAGATGTGAGTTTTGTTAATTAATGGTTTATCTAAGGTGGAAACTTAAAAACACATCTGGGTGGATTGAGGCACCTGGGTATTCCAGGACTTGCCTGTTTTCTTTTGGACCGCCACCCAGGCTCAAAGGGATCATGAGACTATTCATACTAGAAACTTCCGTGTGCAGCCACAAGCTATTATGGGCTCTAGCATAGTTGACTAAGTCGTGCGAACTCTTACAGTGGTAGACTAGCAGATGTAGGGGATGTAGGTGGTATGGTCTACCCGATCGTAAGGTGCTAGCGCTTCTGAAAGACTATGTCTCGGTCATCCGTCTTCTCAAACACCCTATAGTGCGAGAAACCCAATGGAGGCGATCGAGTCTTGTGGGGAAAAGTGCGCAAACCTCTGCAGAGTGTAATAAACTAATCATGATTAGCCGTGTCCCCGGTTATGGACATCTTGAGTATCTAGTACCTGGATTATCAAGTGAATCTCAACATGTTACTCTAAATTAATTTTGTTGGGTTTTGTTTAATGATGATGCTTAATTGGGATTGAGAATGCTGTCAACCATTCTCAATGTTTAACAACTACCATTATAGTAATTTAATTTTATTCCTTTGAAGTAGGGAAAAATTGTCTTTACGCAAAACTGTAACCATAGAGCTTTCCACCAGCCAAATATGCATATAGTATAGTTGTTTCGTTCCATTACTCTCTATGTGTTACCTTGCCAGCATATTCCATGTGCTGACCCGTTTCGGGCTGCAACGTTAATGTTGCAGACTTTTCAGATGACGATAAGGAGTTTTAGGTCGTGGTTCTATACTCAGTGATGCCGTTGGAGTTGATGGACTCACTTATCTTCCAAGCCTTCCACTGTTATCGTTATTAGATGGCCTTAAGCCATATTTATTGTAATAAGTTCTCTATTGAGACACTCGATGTAATAAGTGTGTGATTGCTACTCTGCTATAAATCCTTCGACTACTGTGTGGTGTCAGCATTACTGATGCAGGGATGACACCGGAGCACAGAGATCAGACTGTTTGAGGTCTGGTCGCTACATGGTTACCAATAGCTCCTCAGAGGAGGATTCAGAGACAGATGACTAGTCATATTCCCCCCCCCCCCGAGGTGCATGCCCTAACATGGCAGGGTTATGTTGCTCATATCGTGCGTATGGTATCTTGCATTGCTATGTCATTTGCTTAGTTTAGACATGCTTTGTGTGAATGCCACCTGTTTAGTGTCTAATTACCATATATGTGAATTATGCAATGCCATCTTGTTGCAAGACATTATATATGTGAATTATACAATGTTATCTTGTTGCAAGGCATTATGTATGTGAATTATGCAATGCCATGTTGTTTAGGCAAGCGTCATATATGTGAATTATATCACGCCGTCCTTTTTTTTGTATTTCTCATTGCTTTTGTCGACAATGTTTGTATACTCAATTGCTCTTCCTATGCATCAGCCATTTGAATTGGTGATGGAGAAATCTGGAGTGAAAAGAAGGTCTTCAGAGCAGACAATGCTACCTGCTGAAGCAGATATCTTGCTGGTTACATATAGCTCTTCAGAGGAGGATTCAGAGGCAGATGACCAGTCCTATTATCCCCCTGAGGTGTATGCTCAAACTTGGCAGGGTTATATTACTCATATAATGCATATGTTGTATTGCAATGCTTAGTTTTTATATGCGATTGCCCTCTGCTCACTTCCTTAGTATATAAATCATATATTTGAATTTTTTCATGCCATGATGTTTACATAGACAGCATGTATCTGAATTATGGCATGCCAACCCATTTTCTAAAGACATAATATAGTTATATCATCTCATCATGTTTACATAGTCATCATATTTTAAATTATGTCATTCTATCCGTGAATTATATCATGCCATCATGTTTCCATCGACGGCATGTTTGTGATTTATGGCATGCCAAGCACTTTAATAGACACATCGTATAGTTATATCATGTCATCCTGTTTACATAGTCATCATATTTTGAAGTATGTCATTCTATCCTGTTTAGTTAGCCAGCATACATGTGAAATTGTGTCATGCTATCCTTTTTAATTAGCCATCATATATGTGAAATTATGTCCTGCTATTCTGTTTGCTTAGACAACATAAATGTGAATTATTTCATGCCCTGTTTTCTTCCCTACTATCCATTGGACCTGTCTATCTTACAATGTCTTTACATTCACTTACTTTTCTTGTTTAGCAGCCATTTCAATTGAAGGGAGTGATCGCAGTATCTGTGGGAGTAAAAACACGGTCTTTAGAAAAGATCATGCTACCTGTCGATGCAGATAGAACCACGGTTGTACTTGCCCAAGAACCAGCCCCACCACAAATAGCCCACACTCATGCAGATTGTACCCCTACCTAGTTGGACAGAGAACCAGCTACACCCCTTCTAACCCCAACCCCAGCAGATAGACACCCAGTTCCCGTTGACACAACATCGTCTCCACCACAGAGAACCCAAACACGAGCAGTTAGTAAGGCAACTGCAGTGCCCAAATTACGAGGACCACCACTCTGAACCCGAAGTCAATGCTTAAAGCAGAAGAAGAATTGTTCTCAGGTCAGGTTCCGTAGCTATGGTTCATACTACTTTGCTCTTGCATCATTGTATTTACTGATACCAACTAATTTCAAATTTGAAGGATGCAATTGAAACTCCAATCGCGCAACAGGTATGTTTTAAACCTGTTTCTTCAACGTGTTTGGTTGTTTGCTGTTGTAACTTGCTCTATGTTGATTTTAGTTTCAATTGAATAAACAGTTATGTTCTCATGCCATGCACATTACAAGTGTTGTTATTGCTGTATAGTTTCCCACACTTATATTCCATCTATGCTGCTTTGTCTTAAATAGATATGATTTGAATTGTATCTATCTTGATTTGGCAACATAAATAGAATGATATAGACCATACAGTGACCATACTACATAGATATATGTTTGTTTCAAGCTGTTATCCTGTCCACCTTACTACTGATCTGGTTTACCAAAATGAGTTTCATATGTTACATTGTAAACCTGAGATGTGTTTGTTTGTTTCTCTTTTAGAATGCGGATAAAATATTGGAGAAGAGTACCCTGTTATGCAATGATAAAGGAACTAATGCAGATAAGGTTCAAGATAGTGAGAAATCCCTGTTGGTCGCCAAGAAAGCTGATAAAAAACTATATTGATGACACTGAGACAACCCCAAAGTCCTGTCTTGATGTAGTGTTCGAGTTACTGGCTACCACTGCTGGCACCAGCTCTTCGAACTCGTTGCCTGAATCAGTTCGGCTTCTTGAGTCTCAACTTCAAGTTAAAAGACATCGATCAGATGTTATGCCACAGGAAGCCGAAGGACTGAGGAAGTCCCTGCAGAATTCAGATGCATACTTTCTGGTGCAACAGCAAGCGCTGGAGGACTTAAGCGCCAAACAAGAGAAAGTTAATAAGCTTGCTAAGCATCTTGCCAGCATTATGGGTACCCAGGATATTGTTTCTTGAGCTCTTCTGAAGTGGTTTCAGTTCTGGACTTGTTTTGCTGCGGCGTTTATATGCTGCTGTGTTCCCTATATTTGCACTGGTGGCGAACTTTGATGCCCAGTGGATGTAATATGTGTAATAGCTGTGATAGCCTAGTGTAAGTTGCTTCTTATTTATTTCCTTGTTGTCTTGTTTATTTGTTTGCTTGTAGTCAGTGCAGTTCTTTTTCTGCGGTTTGCTAGTGGCTGCAATAACCTATTTTTTAAAACCAGGCCACAATAACCATGGGCTAATATTTACTGTACTGACACTGGGCCTCCTACGGGCCGTAGAAACAGTTGGCCTTCTACAAGCCGTATAAACAGTGGGCCTTCTACGGGCTGTAGAAACAGTGGGCCTTCTACGGGCCGTAGAAAAAATGGGCCTTCTACGGGCCGTAAAAACAATGGGCCTTCTACGGGCCGTATCATCAATGGGCCTTATACGGGCCGTATGATCGATTGGCCAAACATGGGCCAAACAGACCGCATTCTGGCCGTAAATAGGCTAGAGTTGGAATCGTCCGTTCATGGGCCGACCATAACGGGTCATCATTAATAGGCCATATTTGATGACGCTATGAAAACGGCCCAACGTATTAACGGACCACAAATGGGCCGACTGTAACCATGGGCTGAATTTGGCCCACAAGCAGAAAATGATAGTAACGGGCCGTAAGTAAACGAATGCTAGAAAATAGCCCAAGAATAAGTGGGCTCTGAGAAGGCCGAAAGATAACATGGGCTAGAAACGGCCCATCGGAATAACGGGCCGTTAATGGGTATAAAGTGATACACCGTTCTTTACAGTCCAGTTTCACCACGGGCCGTTAATGGGTGTAATGTGATACACTGTTCATTACGGGCCAGTTTCACCACGGGCCATTAATAGGCCAAGAGTTACATAGGGCCTCATATGGGCCGAAAGACGTCATGGGCCATACATGGGCCAGAAGTGAAAACAGGCTGGAATCATATTGGATGGCCCAGATGACGCTACTGGTCCTAATTCGAATAGGGCGTAACGGGCTTTGGGTTAGCGGGCTGTAAATGGGCTATATGTGAACATGCCGTTAACAGGCTTTCCATGGGCCGGCCCGCCACCTTTTGACCAAGTCAAACGGGCCGGCCTTTTCACAGGAATGGGCCTCTGTTGGGCCGTGCCATGTGTCGACGTATCATAGGCGCCTTCTGTCCAATGAGTGGATGACATCTATCCTAGCAATGAGCCAACACGTGTTTCCTCCAGCCAATGATGATTTTACATGTGGAAAATCCACATTGGTCGGGGCTGTTAATGGATTATCGGATCCAAAACCCGACCCGATAGCTTAATGGCGTTCCGTTACGGTGGATGCCACGTGTTCTTCACCCTTGACGAAAGCACTTCTGTGACGCGCGCTTTATCGTCATGGAAGTGGACACTTCCATGATGATAATTTTGGTAATGTCATGGAACACTTCTACGACAACACAGGTATGACTATCTTGATTCTGTCATAAAATCGTCATGGATGTACATGCATGACAAAAAACGCGACCTACTGTGACAAACATGTATCATCATGGAAGTGAATTTTTTTGTAGTGTATGTTGACGCAGACACGCAGCTCATTTTCCTCGCCAGGACAAGGGTCCATGCCAGGTGGTAGGCGGCGGTCGCCGCGCATGGCTCTCGGCTCTTGAAGCTCCTCGATCGCCTTGGTGATGAACTTCTAAGCACCTGGCACCCCGTGCCTTGTGCCCTCGTGAGGGAAGCGTGCGATGAAGCATGCCTCCGTGTGGTGCCCGAACGCCTCCCTCATGAAATTGGCTAAGTCAGAGGCCCTCTAGAAGAGAGCCCCTGAGCCCAGCCTGAGGAGGGCGCCAGACGTGCCTTCCTATGTGAGGGAGGGATGCGCCTCATCCGTAGTTGCACGTCCTGAGGTGGTGTAGCTGGAGATACCGGCCTCCTGAGGCTCTTGGCAGAGCAACAACTTCTTCTTCTTGGGGACAACCTCAGGAGGGTAGATGGCGCCTTCGTTGTCTGGGTCCTCGACTGCCGCAACCTGGTAGGCGCGCTCAAGGGAGCACACCGCGTCCTTCTCCTCGTAGGAGATCGTGATGATGTCGTGGTTCCCTGCCATCTTGAGGATGTTGTAGCCATGGTGGGTCACCACCATGAACTTGGCCACGGCCGGATATGTAAGAATGTCATTGTACGGAAGGCGGATGTGGGCGACGTCAAAGTCGATGAGCTTGGTGCAGTAGTTGTGGCGTTGGCCGAAGGTGACAGGGAGGTCGATCTACTTTGTCGGGGTGGTGGAGCCGTCGGTCACTCCTGAGAAAGGCTTGGTGGTCTACTGCTGATCGTATGGCACTTGGAGATGGTCGAACGTCTCGATGGAAAGAACATTGAGCCCTGCACCGCCATCGATGAGGGTCTTGGTGACAAGGACGTTGCTGATGACGGGCGAGCAAAGCATCGGGAGGGTGCCGGCAGTTGCCTCGCACTTGAGCTGGTCGGACGAGCTGAAGGTGATGCTGCACTTGGACCACCTAAGCAGACGCGTGGCCTCGAGCCTAGGGAGGGCCACGTTCACCTCACAAGCGAACTGCTTGAAGATGCACTAGGAAGCTGGGGCCTGAGCGCCACCCAAGATGCAGGCGATGGCGCGAGGCTCTTGGATGCCCCCAGCCCCCTCATCCTAGTGATGGTCGTCGTTCCTCCTTGGTGGTGGTGGCAGCGGAGGGAGGCCGGCATTGCCTTGAGGACGGTCCTCACGAGCTAGTCTCTCTAGGCGCCCTTGCGAGGCTGGCCTTGCCAGCGGTCCTCACGAGGCTAGTCGTGCCACTCTTGGCGGGGACCGCGGTTGTCCCAGCGTCCTGCACTTCTGCCTCCTCCATGTCCGTAGCCTAGATCGTTGCGCTTGAGGCATCGACCGAGGCGCCCATTGTGTATGGCCCTGAGCTCCTAACAGTCATTGGTGTTGTGGCTGTGTACATTGTGGAAGTCGCAGAATGGACGACTGCCCTTGGATGATTGTGGGTGGTCGCAGCCGCACTTCATATCTGGTTCTGCCGCAAGCACGGCAGCCCCCTTGCACTTCACGTCCTTGGCCTTGGCCTTCTTGTCTTCTAGGTCTGCCACTAGGAGTTCGAGGAGGGAGAGGCGTCTTTCCTCAGCTATCGCGCACTTAGTTGCCATGTTGAACATCTCCTGAGCTATGCACAGGTCCTCATGGATGACGAGCTCCTCCTCCATCTTGACATTGCGGATGCCATCGGAGAATGCCGAGATGATGGCCTCGTCCGAAACCTTGGGGATCTTGAGGCGAACACTGTTGAAGCACTAGATGTACTTCTGCAGGGTCTCCCCTGGCTGCTGCTTGATGTGTTGCAGGTCACCCACAGTAGGCGGGCGGTCGCGAGTGCCCTGGAAATTGGCGACGAAACGCTCACACATCTCGCCCCAGGAGGAGATCGATCCCACGGGCAGCCACGAGCGTGTGCCATCCTTGAGAGCCATGGGAAACTAGTTCCCCATGACCTTCTCGTCATCGTTGGCCACTTCGATGCTCAGCTCGTAGTGCTACAGGAACTCCACAGGGTCGGGGGTGCCGTCATAGCGTGGAGGCAGGTCAGGTTTGAACTTGCCCGGCCAGACGACGATGCGTAGTTCAGGAGTGAAGGCTCGGCAGCCCACGGTGGTCATCGGGGCCGGTCATGGAGGTGGAGCCCGATCTTGGCACTCACACGCCAGTACCTCGGGCGGCACGGGTCTTGATGTGGCAGTGCTGGAAGTGCACGCGCCTCTGCTTGCGGCCAATGGACCACCTGGCAGCTTTCTTCTTCACGTGCGGGCATCCTGCACGGTGGGTCGCGCCTTGGGGCCTCGCGTCTTGGACCGAGGGCGACATCCTGACGGGAAGGTGGCGGAGGTGCTCCATGGGCCACGTCGCCCACAGCAGATGGCGGGCGTGGCAGCAAGAGGGACGGTGCTGGAGAGCCCCAGCCGCGCTGGCAAGCTCGGCGATGCGATCCAGCCAGTCTTCGTAGAGGTCATCGACGGGGCGGTAGCATAGGAGCTCATGCGCCATGAGCAACGCGGGCTGTGCGTTGGCTAGGCCACGACGAGCGTTGGATAGCGAACCAACCGGAGTCAGTGATGGGGTGGCTGTGCGTCCTTCTCGCCGCATGGAGGGGTCCTGCGACGAGGCTTGCTGCTCGTGCCCCGCCGGGCCGGTGGTGGCAGGTGATGGAGAACGACAGGGAGGCCCGCTGACGGGCACCATCTGGGCAACGCGAGCAGGGAGGGTGGCCCGACGCTTACCATGGGCTCGACAGGCGTCAGCCATGGAAGCAGTGGAGCGGCGGCGGGTCGACCGACGGAAGAGAGGCCTCGACGCACCCCTACCTAGCGTGCCAAATGTCGGATTCGGGGTTCTGTAGACCCTTGAGAGGTTCAAACTCTGGGGTGCGTGCGAAGAACTCCCTCTTCCCAGTCTGCCCGCTCAACGATTCCACGACCTAGCTCGATGAACCCCGGGGACAAGAGACACAACAGTTTATCCTGGTTCGGGCCACCTTGTGGTGTAATACCATACTCCAGCTTTGTGGTGGATTGCCTTGAGGGGCTGAGGAAGAACTAGTATAGTGGACGAACAACCTCAGGAGGTGAGGTGTTCTTGAGCTCGATGAGCTGTGGGTGTGTGGATGATCTGAATGATCCGTCCCCCTCTATGGTGGTGGCTAAGTCCTAATTATAGTGGCCTTGGTACTCTTCCCAAATGTAGGCGGGAAGTGACCCCACAACGGCCAAATTTGAAGGGAGACAACTAGTACAAGCTATCCTGACAAAAGTAGTCTTCGCCTACAAAAGGCTCTGGTGGTGATGCTGCAGTGGGCTCCGCGGTGACCTCTGTCCTGTCGTCCTTGCGGTCTTGGTCTTGTTGCACCGATATGGAAACCTTTAGTTGATTCCTCGGGACCCTGCGCCCGCGCTTGCCTCCTTAGCACCAAAGAGGAAAATGGTACGCTACGCCCGCTGGCCCCTGCCTGGCCTTGGTCGTCATGGCTCACGTCACGTGAACCTCGCGAGGTGCACCTTGCCTTGTTATCTCCGCTCTCCGGGAACCAGCCTGGCAAGGCCGCCCCGAGGGAGGTCTTGGTGTCATCTGCCTCGCGAGGCTTGGCTCCTCACGAGGGTCTTGAGTTGTTGTTGTTGAAGCTGGGCCATACCGGGCCGTTGATGGAGCCACGCCGTGGGCCGCAGGCAGGCAAGTCTGGGTACGCCCGTTCCCAGGACGCCGACAATGGAACATCTTCAACGCCAATTGGAGAACACCATACAAGGATCCCTCGACGAGTACTTCAAGGACATGAAGAAAGCCTTACGACGAGCCGGTGTGGACGACCCCATTTGGATGTAGTTCCACTTCATGATGGGATTGAACAACGATATCTGTAAGACTATCTTCCTCGAGAACTACAAGTCCGTCAACGACAACTACATTGGTGCTCTCAAGCCGGAATGAGAACTCATGAAGGCCAAGGCTTATCCACCCCAAGCAAACTTCATGACGACCAAGCTCCTTGACGGCGAGCATGAGGATAGTCCCACCGAGATGTCCAAGCCCGACTAGCTCCAAGATGACGTTCCCAAGTTCGACTTCACTGCCACCCCTCTATGTGGCATTGATGATGCCGAGTCTACTACGACTCTTTTTCAAGATGGTGCGGCGACAAGTACGACTATGGAGCAACTCAACGATCAAGATTTGGAGGTGAGCGACACGGTGATGAGAAAGGATGAGAGTGATGATGTGCCATCTTCAGCCTTCATCCACAATGAGAGTGATGATGTGCCATCTTCGGCCTTCATCCACGATGAGAGTGATGATGTGCCATCTTCGGCCTTCATCCACGATGAGAGTGATGATGTGCCATCTTTGTCCTTCATCCACGACAAGGGTGATAATGTGCCATCTTCAGCCTTCAACCACGATGACGACTACGAGATGGTTGAGCATGGGATTTTCCCTTCGACCACGGCGATGTATGATGACTCGAGTGACTTTTGCCACCATATTGAGAGTGAGAGTGAGTTCACCACTGGCCCCATATATGACGAGTTTCCCCAGTTCCCATGTGAGGAGAGCCACCACCACCACCACTTGAGTGATTTGAGTGACTCCACCATATGTGACATTGAGTGCACCTTCCTTGAGGGAGTGAGTGAGCCACCACCATATAGAGAGAGTGAGGTAGTTGATATGGCATGTGAGGCCATTTTAATTTCTAACAACTTAACCTCTACCTCTATTGTGTCTTCTCATTTGGTGCTAGGTCCCATCTATGATGATGCCACGATCTTCGATGGATATGTCCTTCCTTTGGACAAGATGATGGCCATGGTGGACTATGATGCACTCTCACATGGTTCCATCATGATGACGATGACCACGAGTTGGTTCTCACCACCTCACCTACACCACATGAGTGGAATTACAAAGGTAACATAGGTGATGGTGATGCTCTAGTGCCACTAGTGGACATTCTTGACATTGATTGCTTGCATGATGTTGATCCACCTATTACCATGCTTCATGCTAGTATGATTTTCCCATGTGATGACCTACCCATTTATGATGCGTTTTATGATTGCCATGTGGAGTCTATTACTTGTGATGCCATGTTACATAGGATTTCTTGTGATGATTCTCTTGGTCAAATCATGTTTGATAATCCTCTTGACTTGTCATATGCTATGCATGAGATCTCCCATATGTCATATATGCAATCTCATCATAGTGACTATGCGTATGCCATTCAAATAAACCCAATTTGCACATATGGCATAAATGACAAACACATGGTTATTGGCATTTGTTTTTCTTTTGATGATATTGATATGTTTCGTTTACATCATTTATCTCATATGCCATACCATGAACACCTAGCTCCGGACATGCATTATTTGCCAAGTCATCAATTTTCTCTATATTATGCTTCCGCTATGGCACATAAGGAGACCCCATAGCTTCCTCATACACTACATCCTATGAATTGCATGATTCCCATGATTGTGTGCACCTTATGCATCCCATGAATAAACATTCTATTGATGTGCCATATACTTGCATTCTTCATTTGTGTCCCCATCGTGTCATACATAAAAACTATTCTTTCATGATGGATGACATGTTCATATACCATGCTTCCAATTTCTTTGAGCATTGCTTATCTTATGCTAACTCTCATGTTCACATACACATCATGATAGATGATGTATACATTTACCACACACACACTTTCTTTGGGTTGTCTCTTTTGTGTAGGTACACATGAATACTCGTCAAGCTCACAATCCCACGAGTTGACGAAACGAGCTCTAGAGAGCAATGATGATTTGGGATCCCTTGGATTGTCCTTACCACCACTCCCTTTGCACAAAGACTTCGGGCATCTCTTCTACATGGCCCTCACATGGTCATGGGTTATTTACCACTTCTCACTTTATGCCCATATTGCCATGTTCACTTTGCATGATATGCTCATTTATATGCCTTTGCCATGCATTTGTGACCCATGCTTTTCATTTACACACGTTCCTCGATTCTCATACTTGTATGTGAATTTGCAAGTTTGGTGGAGATATCTCTTGTTATTGCCATGTTCCATTTGTGCCCCATGCCTATGATGATACTTTTATCTTGCATTGTGTTCTTGCTTGCCATATGTCATGTGCATTGCCTATGCCTATTATTTGCTCACATGACATGATTGCCATGATTTCCTCTAGTGTGTTGCGTCTTCGCTCCACTAGTTTGCACAACTTGATAGATATGCTTGCTTATGTTGCATAATCGATGATTTGTACTTGCTCATTTCATGTGGTTGATGTCATTCATTTACATGCTTTGCACACGATTGCTATTGCTTCTTGTCATATATCTCCATATTGCCTCTCTCATGCTAGATGACTTGCCTTGTATTCAGTGCAACAACGCTTTTAGTCTTGCTAATGAGACTGCCCCCATAGCTTTCTCGCACATGCTTGGAACTTTTGACATAATTATTATGAAGCATGCTTGCCTTCCTTCTTTGCACCATATGCCTAGTGCCATGAGTATAGCCATTGCATCATATTATTCATGCACTTTTGCTTCTAATGGTTATGTTCAAGAGAAGAGAACCATCATGATGGATGATGTGTTATCTACCATGCGCATACGTTCTTTGTTTTGTTGTGTGCATCTGTGGGACACTTGGACTTTGTGTCGACTTCCACTTCACATGAGTTGACAATTCGAGCTCTTGAGAGTGAACCACATACTACCATGAGGAGTCTACATCGCACTTGCTTGTACTTTGGCATTGTGAAGGACGCACAAGGACATTCTTTCGAGGTGATATCGTTCTCTTTCGAGAAACACAAAACCATGAGCATGCATATTGTGGATCATACTACTTGTGTTGTTTCCACCATGAGACTTATTGGTCATCATGGACCACTTGATTGCACACATGTTAGAGATAGTGCTTTCATTCATGATTTCCACATTGCTATGCCTCATGACATATATGCCTTGTGTGTTGCCTCCAATTCTTGGATTACTTGCTCCTATCATATGTTTGGTTGCAACAATGTCATTTCTTCACATATGCCATGTCCCATGATTGACTTGATTGCCTCACACATGTTGAACAGTTGCTCTTTCCTTTGTTTTGAGTGCCACGATATCTTCACTACACCACATGCACGTTATGCTTGCATTGTCTTGAACCTGCCCCATGTGTTTAGACATTCGTTATATTTGGTGTTGTGGATGATTCTTATACCTACCATAGACCTTTTGTTGAGCACTTTGCTCATTCTTGCTATGATGTTAAGGTAGATGCTTGTTCACTTGTCAAACATATTTGCATCTCTACCACCCATTGGCATGCTTGTTTCCATGATGTCCTTGATTGTGCTCAATTTATATGCTTAAATGCCATGCAACACTTCTTTGTCAAACCATATGATATGCTTGACGACGACACTTGTTGGGTGAATCACCTCTTGAATTCTTGGTTTTGCACTAATGCTAACCATATTTGTTTTTCCAAGTGTTTGTTGTCTTTGCCCCTTTTGAAGGAATTACAAGACGGTGCAACATTGGAGAGTGCCCATTTCAAGTTACACAATGATGAATGCTAGGTGATCGTCTACTTCTAAACAGGGACATCATCTCTTTCCCATGGTGATTTGATTTTTGATCCGAGGTCGCATCTTTCCCAAGGGGGAGGGGATGATGCGGAGCATCCTACGGACATCACCATGTCAAGAGTCCATTTTGCAAGTGACACGTGCAACATCTACTTCGTGCATACGAAGGTGAATCATCTTCTTTACATTTGTCCACTTGTACCTCTCGAGGATGGTATACTACTTGACCCCTCTCTCGTGTGCATACATAGGTGTGAGCAGAGCTACACATTCATCGAGGAGGAGTCCAAGAAGAATATAACATCTACACCATCCAAGAGGGAAGTCTGAAAGCGGAGAAGGAAGCTCCAAGAAGAAGGCAACAACTCCCAAGTGACCCCGTGCCCACGGTCCTCCCAGGCTGGCGGTCCTTAATACCCCGCGCGCACGGGCGTGTACCGTGCCCACGGGCCTCACGGACCCATTGCGCACGGGCTCATGCATCAGGTCTCTGGATACCCCGTGCGCACGAGCTGCACTTACCCCATGCACACGGGCCCCCTAAATGTTGCTGCGGGCTTTGTTCTTGTAATGACCATTTTGCCCCTGCTTACCCCTTCATCCCCTAGGACTATATATACTCCATACCTCCATTTAGACTAAGCTAAGTATAGCTCTAGACATTAGGGCTTATCTCATGTACATCCCCTTATGGGATTCCTCCTCTTGAGAGAGAGAGAGAAGCACTCCATTGGAGTTCAAGAACTCCTTTGGAGAAGGTCCCTAGGGATTCAGGACCCCCTTGAGGGAAGGATCTACCTAGATCACCAAGGCGTCATCTCCCTTTGGATTTCAGATGAACTTTACCATGTATCCATGTTCCCCTTGTTGTTTATGTATCTTTGTGGATCTTGTGTGGCTTTGAGTCTAGTGGATGTGTGATTGGGCTTGTTCTTGAGTGTTCTCTTGTGTTTTCCCCCTTGTGTTCCTCTTGTTCTTGGTGATTTCCCCTCTAATTCGTGAAAGATCTCCACTTAGGGTTCCACCCTACAACAGCTAGCCATGAGAGTAGGACAAGCAATCTAATGCACGAGCAAACAAAAAGCAAACGAAGAAGACGAACAGAAGAGGGGCGAAGAAAAAGGCAAAACTTTTCAAAAATCATTTTAGAAGTGGGGGAGAGGAAAACAAGAGGCAAATGGCGAATAATATAATGCAAGGTACTTGGTATCTCTTGAATTGGCGTAGATATCCCCGGCAACGGCGCCAGAAATTCTTCCTGCTACTTCTTGAGCTCGCGTTGGTTTTTCCCTTGAAGAGGAAAGGTGATGCAACAAAGTAGAGATAAGTATTTCCCTCAGTTAGAGAACCAAGGTATCAATCCAGTAGGAGACAACGCACAAATCACCACTCACTACAAAAAAGTACACTTCTGTGATGATACGTGTTTGTCACAGTAGGTCACGTTTTCTGTCATGCATGTACATCCATGACGATTTTATGACAGAATTAAGATAGTCATACCTGTGCTGTCGTAGAAGTGTTCCATGACATTACCAAAATTATCATCACGGAAGTGTCCACTTCCATGACGATAAAATAGCACGTCATGGAAGTGCTTTCGTCAAGGGTGACCAACACGTGGCATCCGCCGTAACGGGTCGCCGTTAAGCTATCGGGTCCGGTTTTGGATCCGATAACACGCTAACAGCCCGGACCAATGAGGATTTTCCACGTGTAAAATTCTCATTGGCTGGAGGAAACACGTGTTGGCTCACCGTTGGGACAGATGTCATCCATTCATTGGACAGGAGGCGCCTATGATACGTCAACACGTGGCACGGTCCAACAGAGGCCCATTCTGGTGAAAAGGCCAGCCCGTTTGACTTGGTCAAAAGGTAACGGGCCGCCCCACAGAAAGCCTGTTAATGGCTGTTCATATATAGCCCATTTAGGGCCTGCTAACTCATGGCCCTTTATGGCCTATCGGAATTAAGCCGAGTAGCTTCATCTGGGCCGTCCAATATGATTCCAACATGTTGTAACTTCTAACCCATGTATGTCCCATGATGTATTTTGGCCCATACGAGGCCATTTGTAACTCTTGGCCCATTAACGGCCCGTGGTGAATCTGGCCCGCAATGAACAATGTACCACTTTATACCCATTAACGACCCATTATTCCATTGGGCCGTTTCCAACCCGTGTTATCTTTCTACCTTCTCAGGGCCCATTTATTCTTGGGCTCATTTCTAGCATTCGGTTACTTATGGCCCGTTACTGGTCTTTTCTGCTTGTGGGCCAAATTCAGCCCGTGGTTACAATTGGCTCGTTAATCCATTGGCCTGTTTTCATAGCGACATCAAATATGACCGATTAACGACGACCCGTTATTGTCGGCCCATGAACGGATGATTCCAAATCTAGCAAGTTTACGGCCCATAATGCAGTCTATTATTGGCCCATGTTTGGCCGATCGACCATACGGCCCATAGAAGGCCCATTGATGCTATAGCCCGTAGAAGGCCCACTGTTTCTATGGCCTTTAGAAGGCCCATTGTTTCTACATCCCGTAGGAGGCCCATGGTAACTACAGTAAATATGTAGCCCATCGTTATTGTGGCCTAGTTTTAAGAAATAGGTTATTAGGGCCACTAGAAAACCGCGTAAAAAGAACTGCACTGACTAAAGGAAACAAATAAACAAGATAACAAGGAAATAAATAAGCAAGAAACTTATGCTAGTCTATCACAGCTATTACACATATTACATCCACTGGGCATCAAAGTTCACCACCAGTGCAAATATAGGGAGCAAAGCACCATATCATATACACTGGTTATCAAAGTTTGCGACCAGTGCAAATAAACGCTGCAGCAAAACAAGTCCAGAACTGAAACCACTTCAGAAGAGCTCAAGAAACAATATCTTGGGAACCTATAATGCTGGCAAGATGCTTAGCAAGCTTATTAACTTTCTGTTGTTTGGCGCTTAAACCCTCCAACACTTGCCGTTGCACCAGAAAGTATGCATCTGAATTCTGTAGGGACTTCCTCGGTCCTTCGGCTTCCTGTCGCGTAACATCTGATCGATGTCTTTCAACTTGAAGTTGAGACTCAAGAAGCCGAACTGATTCAAGCAACGAGTTCGAAGAGCTGGTGCCAGCAATAGTAGCCAGTAACTCGAACACTACATCAAGACAGGACTTTGGGGTTGTCCCAGTGTCATCAATATAGGGAGGTCTCACTATCTTGAACCTTATCTGCATTACTTTCTTTACCATTGCATAATGGGGTACTCTTCTCCAATATTTTATCCTCGTTCTAAAAGATAAACAAACAAACACATCACAGGTTTACCATGTTGTATATGAAACTCATTTTGGTAAACCAGTTTAGTAGTAAGGTGGACAAGATAACATCATGAAACAAACATATATTTGTGTAGTATGATCACTGTATGGTCTATATCATTCTAGTTTATGTTGCCAAATCAAGATAGAGACAGTTTGAATCATATCTATTTAAGACAAAGCAGCATAGAAAGAATATAAGTGTGGGAAACTACACAACAATAACAACACTTGTAATGTGTATGGCATGAGAAAATAACTGTTTATTCAATTGAAATTGAAATCAATATAGAGCAAGTTACAACAGAAAACACATTAAAGAAACAGGTTTAAAACATAATTGTTGCGCCATTGGAGTTTCAATTGCATACGTCAAATTTGAAATTAGTTGGTATGAGTAAATACAGTGATCCAAGAGCAAAGTAGTATGAACCATAGCTGCGGAACCTAACCTGAGAACAATTCTTCTTCCCCTTTAAGCATTGACTTGGGGTTCAGAGTGGTGCTCCTCGTGCTTTGGGCACTGCAGTTGCCTTACTAACTGCTCATGTTTGGGTGCTCTGTGGTGGAGACGGTGTTCTGCTAACTAGAACTGGGTTACTATCTGCCGGGGTTGGGGTTAGAAGGGGTGTAGCTGGTTCTCTGTCCAACTGGGTAGGGGTACAATCTGCGTGAGTCTGTGTTCTGTATGGTAGGGCTGGTTCTTGGGCAAGTACAACCATGGTTCTATCTGCATCGACATGTAGCACAATCTTTCGCAAAGACCGTGTTTTTACTCCTGCGAATACTGCCATCACCCCCTCCAATTGAAATGGCTGATAAACAAGAAAAGTAATTGAATGTATAGACATTATAAGATAGACAGGTGCAATGGATAGTAGGGAAGCAAACAGGGCATGAAATAATTCACATTTATGTTGTCTAACCAAACAGAATAGTAGGACATAATTTCACATATATGATGTGTCGGGGATATACCCCGCGGTGTAAACCGGCCAGAAGTTAACCCGGCCGGACTTAGCGGTTTATCTGTAGACCCTGCTGACACTTGGCAAGTTACTGGTGACCCGCCCTGACCTGGTGGTTTACAAGCAACCCACCTGGTCATTATGACTCACTGGTGATCTGGCGTGCAGGATCGACGGATCAAGGCCCAAAGCCCAGAAGGCCGGTTCACGTTTAACGGTGGGCCGGTTTAAGAGGAAAGGCATGAGGAACATTATCTTGCATGGAGCTAAGACCTGGACTTGTATCCGGTTTGTATTAGAGATAGACTAGTCCTAATCCTAATAGGACTCCACATGTAAACCGCCCCTTCAACATATATAAGGAGGGGCAGGGCTCCCCAAAAGGGGACAAGATTCACAAGTTCCACAAGTTGGACAAGTTAGGTTTAGACAATAGCTCTCGAGATAGAGCACACTTGTAACCGTGATCATCATCATCAATATCAATGAAGCAAGATGTAGGCTTTTACCTCCACCGTGAGGGGCCGAACCTGGGTAAAAACCTCGTGTCTCTCGTTCCACTCAACCCCTCTCAAGCTACCACATAGATGCGTTGGCTTCCCGACTAAGTCCTGACACTAAGGACATCTGCCGTGACAATTCCACGACAGTTGGCGCCCACCGTGGGGCCTGCGGACGGTGGTATTGAGTTCTTGAAGGGATATTTTCTAGGGTTCGAGAAGTTCATGATTTTCCGGTTCAATGAGATTGAGGCTGTTTTAGGTTACATGATGTATGGCCGCCTCATGTGCCGTGATAATCCGCCGAGTCCGGATGAGATTTTAGCAGGAGGTGATTTATCTGACACGTTCCTACTCCGAGGCTGATAAAAGTTCAGACGGTCCGTCCGACCATAGGTTTCGCCGAGTTGTCATAGCCGCAGCTCTTTATCCACTCCACCCAGCCGAAATCTAAAAAGGCTGTAGACGTCCTTGGTGTTCCGATGTTCCGACGCATTGAAACTGCTGCTCCGTACGCAGCGTCAATATACCTACCGGTCACACGGAAATCAAGTCCCGAGGCAAACACTGATCTACCGCTGTTACTTTGTGTGCGAAAGCCGAAGTCAAGTCATCAGCTACTACTCCATTATCCATTGGTACATGTGAAGGCACTAGTACTTGCAGTAGTACAGAGTGCTAGTCCAGCCTTTTGCTTTTTACCAACATGTGCTACGTCCAGCAAGATCTATCATCGGTTGCAAATGTTGCTCAGGCTGATTAAAGAAAGGAAAAAAGGGGAGCAGCTGCCTTGTCCATTATTGGAAAGAAATAGGAAGAGAAAGACAGAATAACAGCCAGGCATGGCACATCTACATTGATATTTGGTCCGATCAAATTCTAGCCTGCGCACGGATCATTTGTCGTCCGGATAAATCAGGTGATATTCATCCGAATCTAGTTTTAACACATATTGTTTTTTGTCAAAAAACAATTTATCTTTGCTGCAATGTTTTTATGCAGGATAATTATTTATGACAAATGTATTGTTATACTGCGGACATGGAGCGCGTGCCAGCATAGTTTTGCAGTGGCGTTCTTCCGGGCCATGCTGCTCGACGGATACACATGCAAATCGCCGCCCCCGCTGTTCGGTTTACATCCGTCCATGCATGCGGCCGACTCATTGTCCGTGCCGGTTTACAAACATCACGGCCGACTCACCCGTCCGCACTGGTTTACCACACTGCGGCCGGTTCACCCGTGATTAATTTCAGCTTCATATAGTTATCATCAACTTCATGGCAGGTTATTTCCGGCCTAAACACATCAGGTGATACCCATATTAAATATATTTTATTAGCACATATTATTTTTATCAAAGAGCAGTTTATCCTTGCCTTGGTCTGCAATATTGTTTATGTAGGACAATTGTTCATTACAAATGAGGCGCTATGTTACGGGCACGGAGCACGCGCTAGCAACGTTCTGCACTGGCGTTTCGTCCGTGTCCTACCACCCGGTGAATGAACGTGAGAAGGTCGCCGTCCCTGTGGCCCGGTTTACATCAGCTTGCCGGGACCGCGCCCGCGATTAACTCTCCTGTCCGAGTCGGTTTACGACACCGGTGCCGATCTTCCCCGTCCGCATCAGCTTACAATGCCACGGCCAGCTCATCTGTCCGAGCTGCCTCTGATGTTGCGGTCGTCCTTGTCATTCGTCTCTCGCGGCCTGGTCTACATCAACATACCGGGCCGCACCTATCTGCATGAGCTGTTTATTGAGTATGAGCAAGTCACAGCTTGGGTAGCCCGGTTTTTCTTTCAACAAAATGGAGGCAAATCATCATATACTATCAACCGCCGTCTGGGCAGGCACACAAATCCCGCCACTACAGTTTGGTTAACTTCAAGTCACCAGTTGGAAGGAACCATTGGCCGAGTTGCTGACACGGCTCATACGGGACCATTTACAACCCGCCGCAGTCACCTCAACCTTCTGTGGATTCACATTGTGCTATCAACACCAATGATATACAAGTTATGCCGGTTTATATCACAGTCAAATATGGAGAATCTCAAGCCAACTCCTCGAGTCACCTTGAGACTTGGGGTTACAATGATATGACTTAGCAAAGGTTGCAAGTTTTTAGTGAAGTCAAGAAGCCCAATACGTTGGAGGGAAAGATAACCCGGTCCCGGATTCACATCGTGCTGTCAGAAGATTTCCGAATTAGAAAGTATATGACAGTTACAAAATCCCGGCTCAATGAAGAAGTTTCGGGTCATCAGAAAAGGATTCCGGTTTACAATCCGGTACAAGGGAAATTTATTCTCTAATAAAGCCCTGAAGCTCTCAAATCCGGTTTAAGAATTTCCGGTTCAAAAGGGAATTAACTTCTCGCAAGTTCGAGTTTAAAGGCCGTCGGAAAATTTCCGGCCAAAAATGAAGATTCCGGTTTAAAATCCGGTTCAAGGGAAAGATATCTCCCACAAAGCTTTGAAGGTCTCCATATCCGGCTCAAGATCCCGGTTCAAGAAGAATTTATCTCTTGCAAAAAGTTAAAAATTGCCAAAGAGGACCTGCTGCCATGATGCGCGGTTCAAACATGGGTATCCCGCCTTACTGGCCTGACATATTATTGATCACATGGAGGCTTCTGCTTTATAAAGCAGGGTCTCTGTTCTTTTACATCATGTGTGGTTACACGGAGTTGTTCTAAAGCGGCCTCCGGTTTACCCCTTGAGTTCGCTTTTTAAAAGCATCGTGTTATATCACTTGGAGGATTGGTCGTGTCCGAACCAATACCATACCTCTTGATAGGCGAGAGCCACCAGATCACTTGGGGACTTGGTAACGTCTGAACCAGTCATGCCTTTTGATCGGCCTAAGGCCACAGAATTACTTGGGGGCTTGGTCGAACCCGAACCATCGCCATGCCACTTGGTCGGCATAACTGCCACAGTTTCATTTGGGGACCTGGCTGACTAGAACCATAGTTACACCTAACGGGAGCTTGGTCGTGTTCGGCCATGGTAACGCCATTTGATCAGCTCAAATAAATCTTTTTTGCAAACGGTTTTCTCATTGCTTTTTGCTTTGTATTTGCCAGATTATTTTTTCTTTTTTATTGCGTTCTTTTTAAAACCAACAAAGTTTTCAACCAATCAATTGATGGAACACAGTTCACGTCAATCCAGAGACTATTTGCCCGGTTTGATCCTTGTTGTTAACATCCTCTTATGGAGTAACACGGTGTTTATCGCAGCCCGGCACGGTTTTATCATAAACCGGCACAATATGGAAGGAGTTATCAATACTCAAGATTGGGGTTATCACCTTTACTACAAAAAGTTGGTAAAACCAACAATGTGATTCAATGTCATAGGTATGATATATTTCATATTTGATTATTCTTAAGTGCAGCCTTGGTTATAAACCCGGGTTATATATGTTGAGCATTATGACCCGTCCGGTGGTAAACCGCCAGGACACTTTAAACTTGTTGTATGCAGAAACAGGTTTTTTAAACCGGCCTGGCTTTTGACTATAAGTCGCCAGTATGATGAGAAATTATCCGGTGTTTGTTAAACCGGCCTGGTTTTTGGACTATAAGTCGCCAGTATATATATATTTGGATTGCACCATCGGAATTATGCGCTTATAAATCATTGGGTTATATTATTCAAATAGCCAAACTTGGCTGGATTTTCGTTATGATATTGAATGAATAAGGTTTTCATGCCGGCTTATATTATCTTGAATAGCCAACATGGCTGGATTTTTATGGTTATTAATAACCGATATTATTGAGTTTTCAAAGTCGCTATAGCGCAACGGTTATCAAAGGATATGATTTATTCTACAATGGAAGGAATAGTCCCGAGTCGCTGCAGGCTCATGACCCGGCACTTGGGGGATACATTATTCAAATTGAGATTACATGCAAGTCTCATGTCGCTGCAAGCATGCACCGTGACACTTGGGGGCTAATGCAAAGTCATTTTTACTAGTCTTATTGAAGACCGGACTCATCATATTATAATGAGCCAGCCCTTGGGGGCTACCAATTGCTCCTGTCAACAATTCAAGGTACACAAGTTCTCATCCATAATATTGAAGGATTCATTGCTCGGTTGGTAAAGTACAAAACTCTTAACCTTGGGGACGTGGGTTCAAGCCCTACGATGGAAGCTACATTATAAGGTGTTATTTTCATTGAAGTATATATCAAGTCCCGGTTCAGTATTATTTTACTAAGCCGGCCCTTGGGGGCTACACATCACTGCTCAAGTCTACATGATTATATTTATAAAGTCCCTGCTAATTATTGCATAATGACCCGGCCCTTGGGGGCTACACTGATTGAAGTTTTTATAAGCAATTACAAGTCCCAGGTTGCTGCAAGCATGACAACCCGGCACTTGGGGGCTACATATATGGAGTATTCAGTTTATATGATTGAGATGAACAAACCGGATTTTTTCAAGGTTGAAATTCTTATTGGAGCAGGTCTTAAGTTATCACTATGTTCTCCTCTTAAGACTTGGGGGCTACAGGTATTATGCATATAAAGGAGGAACATCTTCATTTTATTAGTTTTGAGCAAATCAGGAAGATCAATTACATGACCCGGTGTCGAAAACAATTATGACCCAGCACCATCAATATTTATAAACCGGCCATTTTGGTAATATTAAACCGGCAAGTTTTACATCTTCAAACCGGCTGAATATCAGATAAGTATTTTCAGACCCATATTTCTTAAACCGGCGGAGCTGAGTCAAAGGAGTTATTCTGCACAATATGTCTCGGTGACAAGCCAATGTCAGCAAAATGATTATGAAGCTGGTCTGTTGACCCGGATTTCCCAGAAGGAGGAAATAACAAGGACTTAAGGATGATCAGGTACCGGTTCACAAAAATTCTTAACCCAGAGCATAACCTGTCAAATTTGTTCTTGTGTTTATTTTGCAGCATAAGTTTACCATGAATAAATCCAAGCTAAACTTGGGGGCTACTGTCGGGGATATATCCGTGGTGTAAACCGGCCAGAAGTTAACCCGGCCGGACTTGGCAGTTTATCTGAAGACCCTGCTGACACTTGGAGAGTTACTGGTGACCCGCCCTGACCTGGCGGTTTACAAGCAACCCACCTGGTCATTATGACTCACTGGTGATCCGGCGTACGGGATCGACGGATCAAGTCCCAAAGCCCAGAAGGCCGGTTCACGTTTAACGGTGGGCCGGTTTAAGAGGAAAGGCATGAGGAACATTATCTTGCAAGGAGCTAAGACCTGGACTTGTATCCGGTTTGTATTAGAGATAGACTAGTCTTAATCCTAATAGGACTCCACATGTAAACCGCCCCTTCAACATATATAAGGAGGGGCAGGGCTCCCCAAAAGGGGACGAGATTCACAAGTTCCACAAGTTGGACAAGTTAGGTTTAGACAATAGCTGTCGAGATAGAGCACACTTGTAACCGTGATCATCATCGTCAATATCAATGAAGCAGGATGTAGGCTTTTACCTCCACCGTGAGGGGCCGAACCTGGGTAAAAACCTCGCGTCTCTCATTCCACTCAACCCCTCTCAAGCTACCACATAGATGCGTTGGCCTCGCGACTAAGTCCTGACACTAAGGACAGCTGCCGTGACAATTCCATGACATGATGGCTAATTAAACAGGATAGCATGACACAATTTCACATGTATGATGGCTAACTAAACATGATAGAATGACATACTTCAAAATATGATGACTATGTAAACAGGATGACATGATATAACTATACGATGTGTCTATTAAAGTGTTTGGCATGCCATAAATCACAAACATGCCATCGATGGAAAACATGATTGTAAGGACCCCGATTCTAAGTCACGCCGATCTAGCCTGTAACACCTCATATCACTTTGCGGCCTCACGCACGGTATTCCCACGGGTGTCGCCTTACCATGGCCCAGGACCGTTTGCGCCTTTTGGCTCACGTATATGATAGTGTCGCTAGCATCCATATGACAGAGAACCCGGGCCGACATGACTAGTCGTGAACCCAAAGTGGCACTAACTTATGGGTACAGGCATACATGAATCAACATCGAGCATGTCGGTCAGCAGCGTGTGAATCCTGGCTGTAGCAACTAGGCTAACAGGACTCCAGGAACCCAGGCTGTAGTAGGCTAGCAGGACTCCGGATGTCACTGCGTGACATTTCCCTGAAGGGACAGACAGAGGAACGAAGTGAATCACATGCCGGCCAGTCTAAGTGTTCCGGAGCAGTAGTGCTGGGCTAGCAGGACTCCGGTGAACCGGGCTGTAGCGGACTACTATGGCTCATGGAGGCACAAGACTACATTTCCCCATAAGAGAGGCTACTAAGGATGAACAACTAGGTTGTCGGATCCCACACATACCACGCATTTCAATCATACACACAATATGCTCAATATGTGTAAATACAACATGGCATCACAACATAACTCTACGACTCAAGTATTTATTCATTAGGCTCCGAAGAGCCAAATAATACAAACATGGGTCTCATGACCCAACATTCAGAGCATACAAGTCAAAGCACATGCGGAAGCTAAACATGTCTGAGTACAGACTTCTACAAATGAAAAACGCTAAGAAGCCTGACTATCTACCAGATCCTGTCGAGGGCACGAGATCATAGCTGAGGTATCAAGCTAAACGTCGAAGTCCACGTGGAACTACTAGCGAGACTGAAGTCTCTCTGCAAAACATAAATTAAGCAAACGTGAGTACAAATGTACCCAGCAAGACTTACATCGGAACTAACTACATATGCATTGGTAGCAACAAAGGGGTGGTGGAGTTTAACTGCAGCAAGCCAGGTTTGACTCAATGGCTAATCTGAACTACTACTGCAAATAACTCTTTGAGGTGGCGCACACGAGTGCACATATTCACCATATCAATACACCACTATGGATCCTCTCCCGTCTCCCTACGAGAATGCCATCCATAGCACTCACGCTTATCTTGCGCATTTTAGAGTATCCACTTTCACTTGTCTATGAACAATGCAAGGGGTCCAAGTTTCCATATCCGAGGAATCCGGCTATTCGAATAGACAATGATAACCCTGCAGGGTTGTACTTCTTCACACACGCTCTCGCCACTTACCACCATGTACACGTCATGTACCTCGGCAACCTTCAAGCAGAAGCATGGCGAGGGAGTCGGCCACGACTTGACTAACCACACAAGTCTCTCGTCCAGGTTTATCGCCTATTCGGGTTCCATCCGCAAGGAGATCCGGCTGGGGTGTCGCTCACGGCCCCAAATGATTTGTGCAGGGTTCCCTAGCCCACCATCCGGGTGCCACTTGGTACATCGTGCCACTGTGCCTAGTCCCAAGCCCACCTGTACCGGGTGCCACTTGGTAGACTACTAACACTACCTACAAACACCAGAAACTAGTTGCAACTCCTGGACAGAGGTCGAGTTGATTAATAAGACGAGAGGGGCTGAGTTACTGGAACCCAATGTGTGGTAGTAACTGTTCATGGATCACAAACACAGAACTCAATTTCTAACAACGGCTGCAATGAGACAACCCACCATGTACTCCTACATGGCCTCTCACCGCTACCTTTACCAAATCGTGTTCACACACTTAGCTCTCAACGGTAGGACATGTTCACCATGTTCCAATTCATTCCCGATGAATCAGACCTGACTCAACTCTAAGCAGTAGCAGGCATGTCAACAATCATGAATGAGTAGGCACATCAGGGCTCAAACAATTCCTACTCATGCAAGTGGGTTTCATCTATTTACTGCGGCAATGACAGGTCATGCAGAGGAAAGGGTTCAACTACCGCAGCATGTAACAGTTGAATCGTTGTTGTCCTAATGTAGTAAAAGAGAGCAGGAGCGAGAGAGTGGGATTGTATCAGAATGAACAAGGGGGTTTTGCTTGCCTGGCACTTCTGAAGATAGTATAGTTCTTCATCGGTGTCATCGATCACATCGTCGGAACCACGTCTATCGAGAGGGGAGAAACACCGGCAAACAAGGAAGAACACAATCAATGCAATGCAACAATATGATGTATGATCATGACATGGCAACATGTTGGTGTTTGGGCTAATTCATCTAGCAACCAGATTAAATGAAGTTGGTTTGAACCAAAGGTTCAAATTCAAACTCCATGTAAGGCATTTCAAATGTCATTTATTGATTTGTCCAATTCAGTAGCTATAAGTTGTCCTAACATGCATGAAATGCCACAGATGGATAGATTTGATTTTTCTGATCATTTTTCATATATAAATTATTTGATTTGGAGTTATGGTTGATTTTCTATGATTTTTAGAAGTTTTGAACATTTTCTGAAATTTCCAATTTATTTAGAAATATGAAAATTCCTGTAAATGTATTTACCACGTTTTCTCCATCACTGTGACGTCAGCAGGTCAACTACGCTGACCCAGGTCAAACCTGACCTATGGGTCCCGCATGTCAGTGTCACAGTGCTTGTTAGGGTAACTGACATGTGGGGTCGGGTCAACAGGTGACGTGGCCAGGTCAAACTGACCTATGGGGCCTAGGGGTTTTAGTTTATCTAATCAAAACTAACCAAGGTTAATTAGGTAGTGGGGCCCGACTGTCAGTGGCTCTAGGAAGGGTTAGCTGGCCGCGATTAGCGCTAATCACGCGACCACGTCGGCTCACCGGAATTCAGCCGGCGGCGACCTCGAACCACGGCGGACCCGCTCCGAACTCGCCAGAGGCCACGGGTCGACATGCCAGGGGCACCAGAAGGAAGCCCGTGCCCGTGCGCATCCGGGGATACCAACAGGAGGGCGCAGGGTGGCTGGAGTTCGCCGGAAGCGAGCTCCTGGCGGCGGCCGGAGCTACGGGCGTGCTCGGGTTGGAGCTAGGGGGCATGTGGGGAGGAGCTGGTGGTGGCTACGTGCTCCTGGGGTTGCGTTGAACACGCTGGCATGCTCAACTTTGAGCTGTTGTGGCTCTAGCCACATCGGCGACAAGGCACGACGGCGGCGAGCTTCGGCCGCGGTGGTCAGTGGGGCTAGAGGAAGAAAACAACGGCGGGGAGAGAGGGGTTAGGTAGAGGAGCTCACGTTGAGGTCAATGAGTAGCTCAGCGTGCTCGGGGACGCTCGGGGGTCGGCGAATCGAGCGACGGTGTTCGACGGAGCAGACAAGGAAGATGGCGACGGTGATGATGCTGCAGGGCATCCGCGGGCGCGTTCTTCGGCTTGGAGCTTCACGGCATTGTGGTGGAGCTAGAGGTCAGAACCATGGGGCAAGGGGACGGCGGTGGGCGCGGTGCTTTGCGGCGGCGGGCACTGGCTGGTTTGGGCGGCCGTGAGAGAGAGAGAGAGAGAGTAGAGGAGAGGAGGGCCACGGGAGAGAGGGAGAAGCCAGGGTGCGTGGCGTCTCTAGGCGCTTCGGGGAGGTAGCGGCAAGCAGGAGGTGGCCGGGGCACGTGCTGGCCACATGCGGCCACGCGCTCTGCCTACTGGCCTGGGGAGGAAGACGACAGGGAGGAGGAGGTGGGCTGGGCCGATTCTGCTGGGCCACCAGTTAAGTGGGCCTCAGGTAAGTCTCTGCTTCCTTATTTCGTTCTGTTTTCTATTTTTGCTTTCTGTTTTTTTGATTTAGCAAAAATACTAAACCATTTCCAAAACTCCTAAAATTATTTGTGGGCACTTTTTGAATTATTTCCAACAGCCCACATTTAGTTTCAGAATTATTTGGGCATTTAAAATATTTATAGCATTTAAATGCCCAAGTTCAAATACTTTACAATTTAATTCAAAAATCCAGAAATGACCTAGAAAAATGTGCACCATTTTTGTCAAAGGTTTTCAACCAATTCAAAAGTGATGAGCTTTTTCGAAGGGCATTTTGGGATCATTGAAAAGATTTTAAATTTGGACATAATTGAATTCCATTTGGTGTTAGGGTTTCAACATCCCCATTTCAGGTTCATTTGAATTTAAACATGTTGCATGGATGATTATGCAAATTCAAGCAATGACTAGCTAGGGCTGTGACAACTCACCCCCACTAAGCAAGAATCTCATCCCGAGATTCAAGTCGTGAGGTAGGAAGACGGAGGGACACAAGGTAACACAATCTTCACGATCCAGATGTCTTTCTCGAAGATGTTGATTCATTGCATCACCTTGGTCTCAACGTCTTGCTTTGAGAACTACATCCAACATGACAACGAGTAGAAAGGGAGAATCTTAGAAGAATCGATCTTCCTGTGGTTCGAGCAACTTAGGATCATCTTATTGATCACAAGATCAACTCATGGAAGGAGACATGGAAACATCTCTGGAGCTGAGAGGCAAAACATGCATCAGGAGGGACGGAAGAAACAATTTGACGAGGGTTTCAAAGTAGTAAGGAAAAATTGACATGATTCCATAACGGAGTACCTCACGGAAGGTGACTCGTGGAATTACTCCCTTAAGTGGCAAAAATAATTACTTTTGATATCTAGATCATTGAAACTTTTTATACCAGCCTAAGGGAAATCACAAAATGGTTTGGCAGAGTTCGAATGGATGATGTGGACTACCTTGTTGAAGACAACCTGATGGATGATTTCTGCTTATCATCGGAAATGGAAGGGACACATGGCAGACTGACACAATGACGGGTGCAAGCTGGAAACAAAATGCAAATGCTGGGAATGACCCAACCATCATACCTGCCTGAGATTCAGATCTGGTTGGTAACAGGATATTTCGGACAACATGTCTGGAAAAAGAAAGGTAGCAACACAAATCGACGAGATTGCGTTGCGAGATTCTCGAGAATGAACTACGATAGCAAGCACCAAAACATGAGTTGGTTCTGCTACAAACATGTGAACATGCTGTCCCAGACAAGCATGTCCACATGGTAGTCTTACAACAAAACACTACCAAGTTCTAGTTGGGAACCATCATCAAGGATATTGGAATCTTGTACATGAACTAGTATTCGCACATCAACTCCTTTTCCCTCGAACAAATCAATCAGTGGCTTGGTGTGCTAGGAACACATATGGAGTGGAGGCGGCCAACCTATCAAACCATAGAGCACTTCGCACGTGCATGACTAACTTTGGATGATTCCAGAGGAGGCAAAAATAGACTTTCTCGAATTCATGGCGACAACTTGCATCAAATGCACATGAATTAGAGGCAGTCACTTCTTTCATCAAAACATATGCTTCATGAGCTAGCATGAAGAAATGCTTTCAAAAGTTTCCAACACTAGCTTAATGTTCAACATGAATCATGGAGGAGATAAAGACGATGTCGATGGGCTCAACAACAATTTATCAAGATTTCCATAAGATGGGGTTACATGGTTATGTGAACAATACGATAGCATTGATCAGGCCAAAAGATGTAATGATGTATGCTCGAGGGATCAACCAAAAGTAAAACAACATTACGACATTGTTGATACTGATTTGATTTGGTGATAGCCCATACTCAAATCAATGTTTTGATAAGACAATAGGTCCAACAACTGATCACAGGGACCAATCGATGAAGATATCATCTTTCTTCAACTAACACACGAACACATGGATATCCTTTTGGAATGAACTAAGTTAGGCAAGCTTTTATCTTTGAACTCTCCAAGTTGTTGTTTGGCTTAACCAACTAGCTTAGGGGTATCCAACACAGATTCTTAGAGAAGGAGTGGTTTATGGAAAAACCAACTTGATCACGAACTCCACATAGCAGTCAGGTGACAAACTGGTAATACTTCCGAGAAGATATTCGTAAAATCACGAACCACCGATATGTCACTAAGCTCGAGAACAATCTTGCTTCTCAGGCAAGACGATATGATAAAATAAGCAAGGATTGGCACTATCCTAACTCATTGATCGAAAAATGCACTGGAAATAAGGCTAGGTAGCACGATCAACCTTAGGGTGATGATTCAAAAACCAACACGCTAAGAATGGGTTATTGTCCATTAACCACCAAGCAACGGGGTTGCTAGGAGTATTGATTTCACACATCACAGTTCACTTGTCGGTATTCCGGTTGAAACAACATGAAACCGGGGAATGAATGATGATGGCGAGAAGTATCACTGTATCAAGAATTCATAAGAGTTGGTGAAATTCTCATGACATTTCTAACATCAAGAGGGCAATACTTCAAGGTAGAACAAAATCAGAAGCTAGATTGGCATTTTGATCTGCGATATAACTGCTTTGACACAATCCAAGAAACGGACGAGGTACTGGAGTTTGTTTCTCCTAGTCATTCTGAAGCGGAATGACTTGATGGACCATAAGAGTAAAAGGCATCGATGAACAAATGCGGACATACTTTTGACTATCAATTGATAGACTAGGGTTGGGATATAACTAAAAAGGGACAACTCAAAAGGAACGTACAGTTTTCTGAGTTGTGGTGCATAGATTAGTATGTCGAACGAGTTCAACATATTTATTCCGGATAACCCATGCAGAAAGGTAGAACTGGCAGAGTCACAATTATAACGGAGAACTCATCAAGAGAACTCTTATTGCGATCATTTCGTTCAAGACGAACTTCTGCCATGGATGGTTCATGGTATTGGAAGAATGATTTACCACGGACCTGGAAGGCTATCAAGGTTGCTAATATCCTAAAGGAACGAGCAAACACTATCAACAGAGATATGCAGAATGACTCATGGGTTTCAGGAACCCATGGATAGAATACCTACTAAACTAGATGGCATCACGGGATGCTTTCAAGAATGATGGCCAGAATTATCACACTTGGGATACAACACATGGCTAGGGTAATAGGTGGTTCCCTAATATATCCAGGGTCATAATAATAGTTCCAACATATATGTCGAGGCAATGGATTACCTCAACTTATCGACTAGTGTGGTTAATCTGGCTCAAAGGAACACCGGGAACGGAAAGGAAGGATTTGCAAATGCATCAGACTATTTAGAGACCTGGGATGACTCGGACAGCATAACAGCTGTAATTGCTCAAAAAGATTTGAGACAACCTGCAAAAATGGTGGCATAGCCACTCAATATCACAAACTCAAGGTTCTGAGGCCAGCTATGAACATATGGAAGTAGTAGGAACTGAACTGAGGCTTGAACTCAACAATCCTAGGCAACTACGGTTTAGTAACACGTCATCCTGAGAGATAGAAGAGAAGCCTAGTTCTTAACCTCGTAGAAAAGATAAGATGACTCAGATCAGAAGGTCGTGAGGATAAGGAGTAAAAAGACCCTTACGTTCCCATCCACAATCAATTCCCTTATATAACTAAAGCATTTCTAGACACGACTTCGACCATCTTGGCTTGGTAATCCTACAGGCAGCCAGGCTCTGATACCAAAGCGGTGAGGACCCCGATTCGAAGTCACACCGATCTAGCCTGTAACACCTCATATCACTTTGCGGCCTCACGCACGGTATTCCCACGGGTGTCGCCTTACCATGGCCCAGGACCGTTTGCGCCTTTTGGCTCACGTATATGATAGTGTCGCTAGCATCCATATGACAGAGAACCCGAGCCGACATGACTAGTCGTGAACCCAAAGTGGCACTAACTTACGGGGACAGGCATACATGAATCAACATCGAGCATGTCGGTCAGCAGCATGTGAATCCGGGCTGTAGCAACTAGGCTAATAGGACTCCGGGATCCCGGGCTGTAGCAGGCCAGCAGGACTCCGGATGTCACCGCATGACATTTCCCCGAAGGGACAGACACAGGAACAAAGTGGATCACATGCCGGCCAGTCTAAGTGTTCCGGAGCAGTAGTGCTGGGCTAGCAGGACTCCGGTGAACCAGATTGTAGTGGACTACTATGGCTCATGGAAGCACAAGACTACATTTCCCCATAAGAGAGGCTACCAAGGATGAACAACTAGGTTGTCGGATCCCACACATACCAAGAATTTCAATCATACACACAATATGCTCGATATGTGTAAATACAACATGGCATCACAACATAACTCTACAATTCAAGTATTTATACATTAGGCTCTAAAGAGCCAGATAATACAAACATGGGTCTCATGACCCAACATTCAGAGCATACAAGTCAAAGCACACGCGGAAGCTGAACATATCTGAGTACAAACTTCTACAAATGAAAAAGGCTAATAAGCCTGACTATCTACCAGATCCTGCCGAGGGCACAAGATCGTTGCTAAGGTATCAAGCTAAACCTCGAAGTCCACGTGGAACTACTAGCGAGACTGAAGTCTCTCTACAAAACATAAATTAAGCAAACGTGAGTACAAATGTACCCAGCAAGACTTACATCAGAACTAACTACATATGCATTGGTAGAAACAAAGGGGGTGGTGGAGTTTAACTGTAGCAAGCCATCTTTGACTGAATGGCTAACCTGAACTACTATTGCACATAACTCTTTGAGGTGGCGCACACGAGTCCACATATTCACCATATCAATACACCACCATGGATCCGCTCCCGTCTCCCTACGACAACACCATCCATAGCACTCACGCTTATCTTGCGCATTTTAGAGTATCCACTTTCACTTGTCTATGAATGATGCAAGGGGTCCAAGTTTCCATAACCGAGGAATCCGGCTATTCGAATAGATAATGATAACCCTGCAGGGGTGTACTTCTTCACACACGCTCTCGCCACTTACCACCATGTACACGTCGTGTACCTCGGCAACCTTCAAGCGGAACCCTAGCGAGGGAGTCGGCCACCACCTGACTAACCACACAAGTTTCTCGTCCATGTTTATCGCCTATTCGGGTTCCATCCGCAAGGAGATCCGGCCGGGGTGTCGCTCACGGCCCCAAACGATGTGTGCAGGGTTCCCTAGCACAGCATCGAGGTGCCACTTGGTACACCGTGCCACTGTGCCTAGTCTGTCCCAAGCCCACCTATACCGGGTGCCACTTCGTAGACTACTAACACTACCTACAAACACCATAAACTAGTTGCAACTCCTGGATAGAGGTCGGGTTGATTAATAAGCCGAGAGGGGCCGAGTTATCGGAACCCAATGTGTGGTAGTAACTGTTCATGGATCACAAACACACAACTCAGTTCCTGAGAACGGCTGCAATGAGACAACCCACCATGTACTCCTACATGGCCTCTCACCGCTACCTTTACCAAATCGTGTTCACACACTTAGCTCTCAATGGTAGGACATGTTCACCATGTTCCAATTCATTCCCGATGAATCAGACCTGAATCAACTCTAAGCAGTTGCAGGCATGACAACAAGCATGAATGAGTAGGCACATCAGGGCTCAAACAATTCCTACTCGTGCAAGTGGGTATCATCTATTTACTGTGGCAATGACAGGTCATGCAGAGGAAAGGGGTTCAACTACCGCGGCATGTAACAGTTGAATCATTGTTGTCCTAATGCAGTAAAAGAGAGCAGGAGCAAGAGTGTGGGATTGTTTCAAAATGAACAAGGGGGTTTTGCTTGCCTGGCACATCTGAAGATAGTATAGTTCTTCATTGGTGTCATCGATCACATCGTCGAAACCACGTCTATCGAGAGGGGACAAACACCGGCAAACAAGGAAGAACACAATCAATGCAATGCAACAATATGATGTATGATCATGACATGGCAACATGCTGGCGTTTGGACTAATGCATCTAGCAACCAGATTAAATGAAGTTGGTTTGAACCAAAGGTTCAAATTCAAACTCCATGTAAGGCATTTCAAATGCCATTTATTGATTTGTCCAATTCAGCAGCTATAAGTTGTTCTAACATGCATTAAAATGCCACAGATGGATAGATTGGATTTTTCTGGCCATTTTTCATATATAAATTATTTCATTTGGACTTATGGTTGATTTTCTATGATTTTTAGAAGTTTTGAACATTTTCTAAAATTTCCAATTTATTTAGAAATACGAAAATTCCAATAAATGTATTTACAACATTAGCACTGCATCACTGTGACCTCAGCATGTCAACTACGCTGACCCAGGTCAAACCTGACCTGTGGGTCCCGCATGTTAGTGTCACAGTGCTTGTTAGGGTCACTGACAGGTGGGGTCGGGTCAACAGGTGACGTGGCCAGGTCAAACTGACCTATGGGGCCTGGGGTTTTTAGTTTAATCTAATCAAAACTATCCAAGGTTAATCAGGTAGTGGGGCCCGGCTGTCAGTGGCTCTAGGGAGGGTTAGTTGGCCGTGATTAGCGCTAACCACGCGACCACGTCGGCTCGCCGGAGTTCAACCGGTGGCGACCTCGAACCACGGCGGAGCCCGCTCGGAACTCTCCAGAGGCCACGGGTCGACACGCCAGGGGCACCAGAAGGAAACCCGTGCCTGTGCGCATCCGGGGAGACCAACGGGAGGGCGCAGGGTGGCTGGAGTTTGCCGGAAGCGAGCTCCTGGTGGCGGTCGGAGCTACGGGCGTGCTCGGGTTGGAGGTAGGGGGAATGTGGGGAGGCGTTGGTGGTGGCTACAGGCTCCTGGGGCTGTGTTGAACATGCTGGCATGCTCAGCTTTGAGCTGCTGTGGCTCTAGCCACGTCGGTGACAAGGCACGGCGGCGGCGAGCTTCGGCGGCGGTGGTCATTGGGGCTAGAGGAAGAAAACAACGGTGGGGAGAGAGGGGTTAGGTAGAGGAGCTCATGGCGAGGTCGATGAGTAGCTCAGCGTGCCCGTGGACGCTCGGGGGCCGGTGACTCGAGCAACGGCGTTCGTCAGAGCAGATGAGGAAGATGGCGACGGTGACGACGCTGCAGGGCATCCGCCGGCGCATTCTTCAGCTTGGAGCTTCACGGCATCGAGGCGGAGCTAGATGTCACAGCCATGGTGCAAGGGGACGGCGGTGGGCGCGGTGCTTTGCGGCGGCAGGCACCGTCTTGTTTGGGCGGCCATGAGAGAGAGAAAGAGCAAAGGAGAGGAGGGCCACGAGAGAGAGGGAGAAGCCAGGGGGCGTGGCATCTCTAGGCGCTTCGGGGAGGAAGCGACAAGCAGGAGGTGGTCGGGGCGCGTGCCGGCGCGATGCGGCCACGTGCTCTGCCTACTGGCCTGGGTAGGAAGACGACAGGGAGGAGGAGGTGGGTTGGGCCGATTCTGCTGGGCCACCAGGTAAGTGGGCCTCAGGTAAGTCTCTGCTTCCTTATTTTGTTATGTTTTCTACTTTTGCTTTCTGTTTTTCTATTTAGCAAAAATACTAAACCATTTCCAAAACTCTTGAAACTATTTGTGGGCACTTTTAGAATTATTTCCAATAGCCCACATTTAGTTTCAGAATTATTTGAGCATTTAAAATATTTATAGCATTTAAATGCCCAAGTTCAAATACTTTACAATTTAATTCCAAAATCCAGAAATGACCTAGAAAAATGTGCACCATTTTTGTCAGAGGTTTTCGACCAATTCAAAAGTGATGAACTTTTTCGAAGGGCATTTTGGGATCATTGCACTACAAAAAAAATACACTTCCGTGATGATACGTGTTTGTCACAGTAGGTCACGTTTTTTGTCATGCATGTACATCCATGACGATTTTATGACAGAATCGAGATAGTCATACATGTGCTGTCGTAGAAGTGTTCCATGTCATTACCAAAATTATGATCACGGAAGTGTCCACTTCCATGACGATAAATCGCGCGTCACAGAAGTGCTTTCGTCAAGGGTGACCGACATGTGGCATCCAATGTAATGGAACGCCGTTAAGCTATCGGGTCGGGTTTTGGATATGATAACCCGTTGACAGCCCCGACCAATGGGGATTTTCCACGTGTAAAATCATCATTGGCTAGAGGAAACACGTGTCGGATCACCATTGGGACAGATGTCATCCGCTCATTGGACCGAAGGCACCTATGATACGGCGACACGTGGCACGGCCCAACAGAGGCCCATTCTTGTGAAAAGGCCGGCCCGTTTGTCTTGATCAAAAGGTGGTGGGCCGGCCCATAGAAAGCCTGTTAACGGCATGTTCACATATAGCCCATTTACAGCCCGCTAACCCAGGGACCTTTACACCCTTTCTGAATTAGGCCCAGTAGCGTCATCTGGGCCGTCCAATATGATTCAGCCCGTTTTAACTTCCGGCCCATGTGTGGCCCATGAATTCTTTCGGCCCATATGAGGACCTTTGTAACTCTTGTCCCATTAACAGCCCGTGGTGAAACTGGCCCGTAATGAACAATGTATCACTTTATACCCATTAACGGCCCGTTATTCCATTGGGCCGTTTCCAGCCCAAGTTATCTTTTGGTGTTCTCAAGGCCCATTGATTCTTGGGCTCATTTGCAGCATTCGGTTACATATGGCCCGTTACTGTCATTTTCTTCTTGTGCGCCAAATTCAGCCCGTCGTTACAGTCGGCCCGTTTGCGGACCATTAAAACGTTGGGCCGTTTTCATGTAAAAAAATCTCGTTGGGCTGTTTTCATAGAGTTATCAATTACGGCCTATTAATGGCCCGTTATAGTCCATGAATAGTATGGCCCATGATTGGCGAAATGATGATACGCCCCGTAGAAGGCCCATGGATCCTACGGCTCATATGAGGCCCATGGATAGTACGGCCCGTAGAAGGCCCATGGATCGTACGGCCCATAGAAGGCCCATGGACCCTACGGCCCGTAGAAGGCCCATGGACCCTAAGGCCCGTATAGAAGGCCGTTGGATCCTACGGCCGGATGAAGGCCCATGGATCATACAGCCCGTAGAAGGCCCATGATTATTTTGTCCTAGTTACCAAAAATAGGCTATTGTGGCCACTAGAAAAAACAGAAAAAGAACTACAGTGACTACAAGAAAACAACTAAACAAGACAATAAGGAAATAAATAAGCAAGAAATTAACACTAGCCTATTACTGCTATTACACATATTACATCCACTGGGCATTAAAGTTCGCCACCAGTGCAAATATAGGGAACAAACTAGCACATTACATACACTGGCCGTCAAAATTGGCCACTAGTGCAAATAAACGCGGCAACAAAACAAGAGCATAACTGAAACAACTTCAGAAGAGCTCAAGAAACATTATCCTGGGTATCCACCATGCTGGCAATAAGCTTAGCAAGCTGATTAGCTTTGTCCTGTTTGGCGCTAAAATCCCCTAACGCTTGCTGTTGCACCAGAAATATGCATCTGAATGCTCCAGGGACTTCCGCGGTCCTTTCGCTTCTTGTCGCAGCACAGCTGATCGATGTCTTTCAGCTTGTAGTTGAGGCTCAAGAAACCGAATTGATTCAGACAGTGAGTTTGAATATCTTATGCAAGCGGTAGTGGCCAGTAACTCCAATAGTAAACCAAGACAGGACTTTGGGGTTGTCTCGCTGTCTTCAAGATAGTCTTCCTTAGCTGTTTTATCAGCTTTGTTGGAGACCAACAAGGATGTGTCACTATCCTGAACCTTACCTGCATTACTTCCTTTACCATTGCTTAATAAGGCACTCTTCCCCAAGATTATGTCAGCATTCTAAAAGAAGAAACAAGCAGACACATAACAAGTTTAGCATGTACTAGTATATGAAACTCATTTCGGTGAACCAGTTCATTAGTAAGGTGGACAAGATTAAACTACCAAGTCTTCTGTTGCCAAGTACCAGTACATAATAAAAGCATCAAACAAACATATATCTATGTCCTATGGTCACTGCATTGTCTTGCCAAATCAAAATAGAGACACGGTTCAAATCATATCAGTTCAAGACAAAGCAGCAGTGAAAGAATACAAAGCGTGGGAAACTACACGGCACAACAAGATTTCAGATGGGTACCACGGGTCTACATGTACAACAACACTATTGGCTCTGTTGTGATGCTAGTAATGTGCATGATATGAAAGTCAACTGTATACACAATTGAAATTGAAATCAACAGAGCTATTGATAAGAGCAAACCTGTTAAAGAAACATGCGTGAACATACCTGCTGTGCCATTGGAGTTTCGATTGGATCCTTCAATTTAAAAATAAGTTTGTATGAGTAAATACAGTGATACAAGAGCAAAGCAATCATAGTTAAAAAAGGCGCGCCTAAGCGAGCGCTTAAGCGCGCCTAGGCTCTAGGCGTTGGCAAAACGCATTGCGCATAACTACGCATAATCTGTGCATAACTGCGCATAAGCATGCGCTTTGGTCAGTAAAGCGCAAGGCGGTGGCAAAACGCACAATTAACGCCTAGCGCTTTTTTGAACTATGATAGCAATGGAATCTTAAATTAGAACAGTTGTTCTTCAGGTTTAGGCACTTGTTCTACATGAACAGAGTACAGTAAGACGCAAGAATATAATACTTGAAAATAGAAAATGAGCTCATAGACCTTACCACATTCTTGGTTCGGGACCAGTACAGAACAAGGCGTTCCCAGTCATCGTCCAGTAAATGTGTCTCAGGAGAACGTAAGGGAATTTGATGAGTTTGTTTGCCGGTGAAGTACGTTTTCTTCAGGTAATTCCGATACTGCCACCAAGCATTCTTGAAGATAGCAGAGGTATTAGCACAGGTTACCTCATCCTGAGTTTCCAAATCGGTCCTTCTCTATAGAGAAAATGGGAAAATTTGCTGTATTATAACCATCATGGAGGTAGGATGTATGGGACGAAGCAAAGTAATTGCCATGAATAACATTACTTACACATAACTCCTGGACAAACACCTGCAACTGGCATTTTCCTTCATCTTCAGTATAATATTTCCAAGATGGGAAGATACGCACATACGATTTAACAACATCAAATGCGATAGATGCTAAACTACGACTAGCTGGTTGTGCTTCCTCCACAGGAATAGGCGTACTAACTGGTGGAGTTGGGGTTCGCCGTGATAGTACTGGCCCTTTGGGCACTGGAGCTGCCTTACTAACTGCTCTTGTTTGGGAGCTCTGTGGTGGAGATGGTGCTGTGTCAACAGGAACTGGGTTACTATCGGCTGGGGTTGGGGTTAGATTGGGTGAAGCTGGTTCTCTGTCCATCGCAGTAGGGGTACAATCTGCGAGAGTTTGGGTTATGTGTGGTAGGGCTGGTTCTTGTGCATGTACAACCGGGGTGCTATCTCCACCAAGAGGTAGCACTGTTTTATTTGAAGACCGTGTTTTTAGTCCGCTAGATACTGGCATCACCCGCTCCAATTCAAATGGCTGATAAACAGGAAACATAGTTGAATGTACAGACATTGTATGAGAGACAGATGCAATAGATAGTGTGGAAAAAAGAGGGCATGAAATAGTTGACATGTATATTGTTTAACTAAAACGGATAGCATGACATAATTTCACATATATGATGTCTATCTAAACTGGATAGCATAGCATAACATAATTCAAAGATATGATGAATAACTAAACAGGATCGCATGACATAATTCACCTACATGTTATCTAAGTAATCAGGATCACATCATTTAATTCACATATGTGATTTATATGCTAAACAGAGGGCATTCGATATGATGTCTGAACTAAGAACATGGTGTTGAATATTGTGTATATGATGTCTAAACTATGCAATGCAAGACACCGTATGCATGATATGAGCAGTATAACCGTGCCAAGTTAGAGCATACACCTCAGTGGGGGAATAGGACTGGTCATCTGTCTCTGAATCCATCTCTGAGGAGCTATCGGGACCCAACAAGAGATCTGCTTCGACAGGTAGCACTGTCTGCTCTGAAGGCCTTGTTTTCACTCCAGATTTTTCCATCTCCCACCCAAATGGCTGATTCACAGGAAGAGTAGTTTAATGTACAAACATTGTCGACAAATGGAAATGTAATGAAGAAAAGGATGGGCAAGATATCATTCAAATATATGATGCCTGGTTAAACAGGATGGCATTGCACATTTCACATATATTATGGCTGGCTAAAAGACATGAGACTGCATAATTCCCATATATGATATAGAAACTAAACAGGTGGCATTACAGAACATGTCTAAACTAAGCAGATGACATATATGATGTCAAAAGTAGGCACTGCAAGGCAACATATGCATGATATGACTAACATCATCATGCCAAGGTAGAGCAAACACCTTGGGGGTAAATAGGAGTGGTCAGCGGCGTCTGAATCCGCCTCAGAACAGATATCTTCCTCTGGATTACAATCTGGAGAGGGGTGGGGAGGGTTTGCCATTGAACCCACCATGGAGCGATGTCTGCATGACATTGTATTGCCGCGCAAAACTCTTCTCTTTTTCTCTACATGTTCAGCATGACTGTGTACAATATCTGACATGCATACGAAAAAATATGGTGAGATTATGTAAGGAGAGCATGTAGAAATTTAGAGTGATGGTAACAACCAGTGGATCGACGTTTTTTTGTTGAACCAAAATAGCCCTAATGGATCGACGTGAATGTATAGTAATAAGTGATGCAACAAGTGTACAACCTCTTTGCCGTAGCCGTGTCGACCTCAGCATCATTGGGTTGGTCGCTAAAGCAGTTGAGGCAGAGGTGGCTGTCGGAGGTGTGGAGGAAGATCCGAGGAACTGTAGACGGCGTCCAGGGCACTGCTCTATTGTGATGGATCGTTCTGTCGTTGGAGCAGCTCCGGTGAGCCGTAAGACGTCAAGGATGAAGCAGTACAAGATAGACATCGTCAATCTCAAGTGGGATTCTAATAGCATCTCCAATAGATGATGTAAAATGGATGTAAAATTAACATCACCAAAAACCACCTGACTACAACAGATGAGGTAAAAACTGTTGACCCTGAACTTAACTGTCGAAACTGAAATTTACTGTGGAATCTGAATGCTACTGTCGAAACTGAACGCAATGGTAGTAGAGAGGCACTTGACATGTAGTTTAGGGAGGCCTGCAGTTCATCTTCAGCCTACACCCCCCTAAGCCACCAGCCACCATCGGCCGAACCACCAGCCCCAGCGCCGCCTCGCCCCGGCCAGCCCTCTAGGCCCCCCGCCCCCACCCTGAACCCTAAGACAGATAGTGGGGTACCTCTCCGCCGAGCCCCCGTCCCCGCTACGGGTGGTTCTTCATTAACTCCGGCGAGCCCCCAACCCCTGAAAATTGACTGACGCAAAAGTCGATTCAGTCGACTGAAGTGTGGCTTAATCGGAGAAGAGCAGCAGCATGAGCAAGGAGGAGAGCAGCAGCAGCAGCAGCTGGGCGAGCGAGCGATTGAGCGCGAGCTGGAGCAGCTGCAGCAGATCCGGCTGGTATGGCCGCCGCCACCGAAGGGGCCTTGCACTGGGGGAGAGCCGCCATGGAGATGTCGCCCACGGCGCCGGCTTCAAGGTAGCCGCTCCATGGGGGTGCAGGATGGAGCACCGTCGGCGTCGGGAGGTCGAGTTAAGGAGAAGATGCGATGCGATGAGTGTACAACCTCTTTGGTGGCGCCGAGTAGGCCTCGGCTTCGTTCGAGGAGTCGGTGAGGATGCTACAGTTTTGGTGGAGCAGCTTAAGGCGGCGCTGTGGGGATGGAGCAGCCGCGATAGACGAGGTGATCGTTGGAGTAGCTCCTTGGAGGTGAAGGACGAGGCGGCTGAACCGGCGGGACGGCGAGATGGACGACGGATCCTCATCCGGGGAGGTGCACGAGGGATGTCGAGCTGTTGCGGTGGACGATGTCATCGGGGAAGAGGCTCCGGCTGGGCAGTGGTGACGTGGCGGACGGAGGAGGGTGGGGTTTCGCGCATGGAGCGGAGAGGTTATGGCGGCCTGGGATTTCGAATGGCGAAAAGGGGGCGATGGGGGGTGAAGCTTGACATAGGGACGTGCTTGGCCAAAATGTAGGGTGTGTTACAAAAGTACCCCCCACCCGATTTGAACTAGCGGCCCTTTCCGCTCAGGGTTAGAAGGGGGATTTCGCGTGTCGGGATTTGGCAGCTAGAGGGAGTTTTCACGCGCGTTGTAATTTCGGGATAGCAAGGCGCGGGTTGTGAAGGCGCCAGTTTTGGGAGCACGATATCTGAATTTTTGGGATATAACAAGACGCGGGTTGAATTTTAGGGACAAACCTAACATGTGGTAATATTGGACTTGTACGTACCAAATCAATTCGCACTTCCCTCAACCAAAAAGGAAACGAAAAAAATAAAACTATTCACACCACACAAAGAGAGAGTCTTGCCCCGTTTTACTATACAAATGCTATTCAAAGCTACTCCCTCCTTCCATCTATATAGGGCCTAATGCGTTTTTCGATGCTAACTTTGACCAAATATTAGAGCAATGATATATGACATGCAACTTACACAAAGCACACCGTTAAATTCGTCTGTGAAAGGTTCTTTCAATGATATAATTTTCACATTGTGCATGTCATGTACTATTAATCTTGTCAATAGTCAAAGGCGGTCTTAAAAATCTCATTACGCCCTATATAGATGGAAGGAGGGAGTATGAATCCATGTTATGTCCGATTAAATTTTTTCGCTTGCTGTATAATGCATGTAACCTACTCATACCAACATTTTAGTGCATTCCAAATGTCTATACTACCGCTGCAATTCGAACTAAATTTGAATTCGTTTCTCTATTTCAATAAGAATCTACAATCATGATTGTTGCCAACTTCAACCATCATAGTTTCCTTGCTATCCGCCAGATATAAATCGGACGGCCTATAATGCAGGATGGCAGGCACACCATCATCAACAACTCCGTTTTTTATAAGAGTAGAGATAAAATATATTAAATGTAGTATAACATGTTCATAACCACACCATGTGTATCACCGTTATATATATTCACACATGCGTCGGTTTGAAACACTATGATAAATTCTTCAAATATCCGAATTCGCTTTTTATAATGAAGTATATATGATCTCTATTCGTCTTTTACACCCACACAACCCTCTTATCTTTGTAGCTAGCGCTAACTTTCTCTTGTGCATGCACACGCCCGCATCCCTCTCACCCTCCCTCAGCATTCTCTAGCTCCATCGCGCAAATTCGTCTTTTCACTTTAGGTCGTTCACCCACGGTGTGTGTAGGCCCCCAGCTCCTTCTTTACGGCACACATCGATCGATATGCCTCTCTAGCCAGGTGTGCCTAGCACAAACACAAGCTTCCCCTCTTCTCTTGTCACCGTCCATGCCTCACTCCCACCACTCTTTTCATCGTTCTCGTACTCGCACACTCCTCCCCCCTCGATATAGTATGCCTCTCGTACCACCTCCTACATGCATCCCTCTCTCTCTATCCTTCTCCTCGTGCCTCATTTGCTTCTAACACACACATGCATGTATACCGATCGATCTCCCAACATATACCTAGATCGACTTTAACTACCCCCCATCGATCGACGTACCTCACAAGTTATGTCTCTCCTTTCTCTAACAAAGGGCGATTGATCTTCCTATGTAGTTACGTCTGCTTACCACAGCCACATCGTCCCCCCTCATCATTCGTGCATGCCTCCTGACCCGTCTCTCACACGCACGTGCACAGACAACAAGCAGCCATCTCCTCTCTTATTGATATTGCGGGCGTGCCCTCCGTTTGTCTAGCAAGCCTATCCCACCATTTGTTAGAAGCAACTCCACTACCACCCCCTCCAACACTCTAGCTCTGTCTCTCTCCCAACCTTATTCCTCTCCTGCACATATGCATGGATGCCGATCGATCTCCCTTAATACATGAGGCAGATCGATCTCCTTAATACATGAGGTAGGCCTCTCTCCTCCTCCACACATATACCAGCCATTGTACCTCTATAGTTAATTGGGCCTCCCTCTTCCCCCACCACACACCGATAGTCGAGCGCTGCAGGTAGGTATCCATGCCACAGAGACAAACTGCACATGTCCCATCTCACGTTCCAGTAGGCCAGCCACTCTATATCTTTGACGTGGGCACACACAAATTCGATGGCACTCTTTATCGATCGCGCGCGCACACACACACATCATCCCTCTCTTCGATTCTATGGACACCTCAAGATGCATTTGTATGAGTAGTTTATCTTGTGAGAGAAAAGGTTGAACGAGGGAAGGCCTTATTTGCGAACGTGGAGAGACGTGTGGGTATATTTTTGCAAAATTGCCATAGTTTCTTTCCTATCCGTTAGATATAAATCCGACGGCCTATATTGCAGGATGGCACGCACACCATCATCACCAACTCTGTTTTCTACTCCCTCCGTCCGAAAATACTTGTCATCAAAATGGATAAAAAGAGATGTATCTAAAACTAAAATACGTCTAGATACATTTCCTTTTATCCATTTTGATGACAAGTATTTCCGGACGGAGGGAGTATTTGTCTTTTTAGAGATTTCAACAAGTGACTATGACCGGACCTTACCAACATACTCAAAAAAGTAGTCCATAATTTTGATGTTACCCTCTTTTCTTGGCGGTGCAGTGCCATCTGGATACCTCATAAATAAATAAAGTACTACATGATACTAATATATGATACATGGCGCAGGAGTACTAAGTATTATTAATACAGTTTTGCTAGAACTCATCTAGATGAGATATAATTTGGTCTCATTCATCTTTTATAGCCATTGGATGTGATGCTATATAAGATGCGTGTGTGCTGACGTGGGTTGTATTTGTTCTTGTGCAACGAACTGACCACTGCATGTCATGTTTGATAGTCTCAAGTCATTAAAAGCATACAAGCCCCACATCTCTTCTTGGTTGATTCCTCTATTTATGTCAAAAAATAAGAAACAACGTGAGAGTTAATGCACCACGCCTATGTGTTTACTATTTGGTTTTCGTAAGATGACTTAATACTCACCTAGACGGAGGGAGTATTCGATTTGACAGCGGGCGGCGCAGTTCCCGATACGGCTTTAATGCAGACGAGGGAGGGAGTAGCGGTTCCCGATATGTTGAACGGCCAATGCATCCACCTTCAATTAATGCATGAGGGAAGTAATGGGAGGAGGTCCGGGAAAAGAGGCTGCACGATGTGAATGCAACGCAGTTTGCCCTCATTGCCCTCATATAAAGGCGCCCCTCCATTCCAATGCATCTACCACATCGTACGCACCTAAGCATTTGCCTAAGCACCTACACTAAGCGCAAAAGAGCTCACTCCAGACCCATGGCGGCGATGCTCGTGAGCGGCCAGCGGCTGCGCCAGATGGTCCACGACGCCGGCCTGCGGCATGGCGCCGAGGATCGTCTCCAGACGGTGTTGGAGACCGGCTGGTGGATGGCCGCCTTCGACGCCAACTACGACTCTCAGTTGGACCAGATGATCGTTGCCACCAGCAACAAGTTCACCGTCCTCAAGAAGCTCGCGGACGACATCGCCGTACTCCTCCAGCCCGCGCGCCCGGGCTCCTCATTGCCTGCCACCCTAATCGGCCTCCATGGCCGGAACCTCTTTCAAGCACTGGTGGCCCTGCGACTGCCCGCCGACGCCACGAAGAATGTCCACCTGGAGGTCGCGCTCGCCGCGAGGCGCCTCGCCCTGCAAGAATTCGTCGACCTACACATCCACATGTACGAGGAAATCGTGTACATAGGTATCTACAAGGCCAGTGAGGACGCTACGACGTTGGCCTTCCTCAACCGGCTGGAAGCCTTGGATGCCTTTGCTGAGAAGCACCTCGACCTCGCCACAAAAGCCGCCGCTCCTTAGCCGCCGGTCGGTGGCCCGGCGCACTAAGTTGAGGAGGAGGAGGTCGTACGTTCGTGGATCCATCTTTCTTCTTGCCTTCTGTAACCACCACTGCGATCGCATCATCGTGGCCTTAATTCTTATTGTGCTGTTGCATTCTCGTTCCAGTCAATACCGACATGTGCGATCCCTTTGCTTAATTATATGCATCACTGTAACTAGTACTCCATCCGTCAATTTATAAGTTGTGCTTACCTTTTCCATCAACTTCGTGCAACGCGCGGGCATCTTGCTAGAAACACTAGAATATGTCTATATAATCCGTATGTGATAGTCCATTTGAAATCTCAAAAAAGACAAATATTTAGGTACGGAGGGAGTAATATATTAGGAGTATATCAAAACAATAGTGATTTCTTTCAAGTTTGTGAACAAATACTACTATTCTACTACTTTGGATCCGTCGCAACGCACGGGCACATTGCTGGTAAAAGGAAAAGGCCTGCCGCGTTCGCGTCGCACCCCCACACGCCCGGGAATCGGGAGTACAACACGGCCCGTCCGGCACGACACATAGCTTAGGGAAGGCGTGTTGCCTAGCATTTTCACTTTCATGTGGGACCGCCGTTGAGCAAACCGACACCCCGCCCGCCGCCGGGTTGGAAAACAGAAACGAGGGGAAGATCTAGCTGTAGCACGGAAGCCAAGAAATTTGGTGTCAGACGGGGCTCGTTGATAGAGTAGGAGCATTCCGTACTAGTACTACTCCTACTAGTACCAAGTTTGTACTCCTAATACTATATTACTAGTACTACCACTATACAACTAGTAGGTACGTGCACGGCACAACATCGTAGGAACAAAAAACGGGAAGATCTTGTTTTGGGTGATTTATCTTTTTTTCAATCAACGTAGTATGAATAATATGATGTGGGGGGCACCCATGAAGCTTATGTGGCTTGGTTGCATGGCTACGGAAGGTTAGAGAAAAATAAATAGATAATGTGTTTAGAGTGCACTCCACTAAATAGATATATATACTTTGGATCCATTGCAACGGACCGGCACATCTATATCTATACCCCCTATATAGTGTGTGAAAAACTTTGAAAGTTGGTCGTTGGATGAAGCCAATCCGACGGTACAAAGATGGCAAATCCGAGCACTACTGGCCGTTGGATATCATCCACCAGATTCTGCCACATGTATAATCTAGAAGACTCCATGGTTGAACTTAATTCATGACTAAGGGCCTCTTTGATTCATAGGATTGCAGAAACACAGGAATAGGAAAAAAGTAGGATTGGAATGGCATGTTCATTGGATCCCTATAGGATTTGAGTTTGTTTGATTGTGTCACATGAAAAACAAAGGATTTCTTTCAAGAGGTTGGAGTGCATGTTAGAATTCCTGTGAAACGTAGTACAAATGAATCCTTAGGAAAATATTCTACATGATTCAATCCTACGAATCAAACGACCAACGTAGGAAAAATTCCTAAGGATTCTAATCCTTCAAAGATCCTATGAAAATCCTTTGAATCAAACATACCCTAACTTTTCCCCAACTAAGCTTAGGCAAAGTTATTAGTTCTTCAAAACGAGAGAAACAAGTTGGCAAGCCTAAGGGAATCTTGCCACATTTTTGTGTGTATGTCATGTGGGGCCTTAGTGTGGCTTGCCTAAGGTGTGGCTTGAACCAAACACTCACCTAAGTTAATCAAACTTGCCTAACCTTGCATTCCACCAGATTTTGCCACATGTTAGAATCCAGAAAGCTCCACATGTAGAAGCATAATGCACAAACCACCAGAATCTCATGCATGCAATGCACGTGTACCTTACTTTTACTAGTAGTTGGTAGTAGTAAGAAACAAATTCCAGTTTTGGCACGAGCTCATACTGCGGGAGCACCACAAGGCCTGCCGCAGGAGTTACATTTCCCTCTCGGGGCCCACGGGACCGAACTTCAGTGGCTTAGTGCCCGACCTATGAGTCAATGACATGCAGACCTTAAATGCGGCTGGCCCACATGTCATTCTCATGGTGGTGGCGTGGTTCGCGACTCACTCGTTCGAGATGAACCAGCCAGTGGTGGCGTGGCCGTGGCGAGGGTGTCACAGCTGGGCGTCGGGGCGTTACGAGATGTAGATGGCCACACCGGCGGGTACTACCTGTAGTACTCCCTCCGGTCCTTTTTACTCTGCATATTAGGTTTGTTCGAAGTCAATCTCATCCAACACCAATATCATTAGATTCATCTTGGAATATATTTTCATATTATATTTATTATATATTAAAGATGCTAATAATTTCTAATATAAATTTGGTCAAACTTAGCAAAGTTTGACTTTCGGAAAATCCAATGTGCTGAGTAAAAAGGACCAGAGGGAGTACATAAGTACTCCAGCTGAGGATTGATGCCCGGGACAAAATGTGTCACAACCGCTGGATGAAAATTTGATGGTGCGGGAGTATGGATCGGAGCAAAGTAGCGGAGCAGGCAAACCACGTCCAATCGGGTGTGTCTATGGTAGAAAGTTGATGGTCGCCGCAGTTCAGCTAGCCCGCATGTCATGCACACAAAGGTAGAGGAGCGGTGGGGCCAAGAGGGATGAGGGGCACGTCGGGGGGATGAGGATCCCCTGACACGAACAATGCTACCATTCAGTCACTAACATTTGGGACCCATAAGCGTGGGTCCCACCTATCAGCGAAGGAAAGGCAGGGCAAGGCAGTGATAGGCACTTCAGAGGATCCATGTCCACGTCGGGGGACGTCGTGCCGTGGGTTGGAGCGGCGTCGTGGGAATCGCGTGTGGGTGTGGCAGTGGTAGAAACAAGAAACGTGATGGTCGCCGTGGTTCAACTTCCATGGACAAGCTGTCATGTCTGCTGACACATGTATATCAAAACTAGAGTGTTTATATTTCAAGCATGTGAACAAGTATTATTCTACTACTTTGGATCCATTGCAACGCACGGGCCAGCACATTGGTAGTAGTAGTGTCCATCTCTATCTCTAGAGGCCTTCCCTCGTTCATCCTTTTCTCTCACAAGATAAACTACTCATACAAATGCATCTTGATGTTCCGTGGAACGCACGAGGATGTTTCCTTGGGGGTCTCTCCAGCGCGGCGTGGCCGTAGTTGCAAGTTGACGCCCCTTGAGATGCCGACGTTGAGGGGCACTCGGATTTCCTCCGATGAGCAGGTAAGATGAGTTTGATCACGTAGTAAATGCATTCTAAAGACTACTTCCGTGTCCATTTCCTAATTCTCCCCCTGCCCACTGTTTCACAGGTTAGGCTCGGTGCGAGTGGAGATTGGCTTGCATATGTACAGGAGGGTACCAACATCAATTTGCACAACATTTACAACGGTGACACCGTTCCCGTAGAACCTTTGTCCAACATTGGGATCAGCCATGCAATGGGCCACCGCATGAATTGGTACGATGGAACCACGGTGAGATTGAATAAGATAGCACGAACCTTGCACATGGCGGTCAAAGGCGGACCATGCTGTCTGCGGCCGATTTGTTGCCGTACGAGTAGGAAGACGTTGTGCTCCTTTCTAACCGCATCTTCGCGGTGACAAACCAGGGGACTTATTTTGTATGGGACACATCCTACGATATACTCCCTCTCTCCCAGTTTATTTGTTTTGAATCTTTTCGTTTTATAAGTTTCAAATTCAAATTTAGAGCTCCCCATCACATGTTGAGATTACAATGTCCATTAAATCGTTGCGTGCATGTATAGTAAAGAAACAAATCTCGAGTTTGGCACGAGTTCGTGCTGCGGGAGCACCACAAGCCCTGGCGCAGGAGTTACATTTCCCTCTCAGGGCCGTCGGGACTGAGCTTCAGCGCCTTACTACACCTACCTTTGAGTCAATAACATGTGGACCCGATAGGTGACTGGTCCACATGTAATGCTCCCGTAGGCAGAGGGGCAGTGGGGCCAAGAGGGGTGAGCCGCAGGTCGGGGGACGTGTGGTTTCATGGGTTCGAGCGGCGTCGTGGGAATCGCGGGTGGCTGTGGTAGAAACTTGATGCTCGCCGCATTTTAGGTGGCCCACATGTCATGCACACAAGCTGTCATGTCTATGGACACATGCACTGCATACCGATCTCTGGAAGGAGTAGCAGAGAAAGCTATATATGCGGATAAATAGTTCCTTATAGTCAAGCGGACCCACGCTACTACTCTGTTCCAAAGACATGCACACCATCGAAATAGTCCATCTATATCAATATACACCGAGAGGGAATAATTTTTTTACAAGAGAGGAAATAGTTCATCCATCCATAATGCCCTCCTGCTGGTGCAACCTTTTCTTCTTCTTCTTCTTCTTCTTCTTCTTCTCATTCTCTGTGGGAGACGGCTTCGCAACAAGCTCTTTGTACCTTGCAGCTATCTCGAAACTCACACGGGCGTCGAGGGAAGCATATTTTATCCGCTCGTACGTCAAGGGATAATTCTCCCATCCAGACGACCTTAATGCCACCGTCTCATCACCCTTCTGAAGATTTGTACCGAGCACAAAATTTGCTACGTCGAATAGGGATGGTGTCTGTTTATCACAATCTTCTACAGGAATTTTGATTCTGGTTTGTAGGTCAGCGATGCTTTTCAAATCAAGGTTGTACGGCTTCAGCTTCTGTTTGTCCCCTTCGATGGCTGCCCCATAGAAGTATACGTCCTCCCGAGACAAGAAATCGTGAAGCTCACGTGGTATGGAGGGCGAGTGTATGATGTGGTACACCAAAACATCATCTTCGTGGCACAGCTGAAGGACGGCGGCGCACTGGATCTTCCCAGGGGCACGCTCCGTGTACTCTGCGTCGAGACCGATGACCCTCGTCTCTACCTTTTCGAGGGAGTTGGATACATTGTTGATCCACTGCCGAACAACCCTTGGGTGGACGGTGACGGTGGCAACTATGCGCATCGAGCCTTCGACGAGGACATGTTGGACGCTAAAAACCTGCATCTCGATCTCTTCCGCCATTTGGAACCGCTGGAACGGAGGGCTATGGTTTGGAGAATTAGGATTAGATGGCTAGTCTAACTGAAGTAGTAGATGATTATTTAAAGAGGTTAAAACAATGTGAACGCAGTGGGGTTTGGATGCAAATGAAGACGAAGGGGAGGTGAAGAAGCCGAGGAGAATCGGTTCCCGATGGAGAAGTAAATGGGAGAAGTGGCGTGCAGGCAGTTGATTAGACGGCTAGGTAGACTAAACGAAAAGGCTATGCGGGTAGACTGATGAGTCGTACCTGTTCGTGTACGTGCCCATCCTTCCTGATAGGTGGGACCTATGCATGCAAACAGATAAAAAATGTCCTGGATACAGAACATGGATAACACTGTATATTTAGTGTAGAATCTTTTTAGTACTTTGAATTTTGGCCACTACTTCTGCTGTTTAGTAACTTTTCTGAATTTTGGCCACTACTACAGTAAGTTCAAGTGAGTAACTATAGTAACTTCAAGTGAGTAACTCCATTTCTGATTTTTTTACATAAAACTAACCATGATATTTGTTCCTCTGTTCTGGTCATAATTATAATCTGATTGCTGAACCCTTAATCATTCTCATAATGTTTACATGATGCACAATTATACTGCCGTCAAAACTACTCCATACACACACTGTCGAAACTGACAAGATGGTGGTGGAGGTGGGAATAAATGTTCAGTATTGGTGCATTTTCTGTGCTTACAAAATTCAGATTGAATTTCACTACCAAAAGAAAAGAAGTGGAGATTAAATGTTGCTTTCCACTTACTTCACCTGTGTGTAACTCTTTTGGTGCATTTTCTGCAGAACCTATGTGTAGCTGCAGCATACAGGCCAGTTCATCAACTGCTCGAAGAAGAAAAGAAGGTGGCATTTCCTTGCCTTTAGCATACAGGCCAGTTCACTTAATGTCCTCTGGTGCTATATTTCTGAGAACATCCAAGTTTTTACTTATCACTTTGCTAGCATTCACAAGTCTATTGAAGCGTGCATGTCTCTGTGAATCTTGCTGTCTACTCCAAGTAGATGGTGTGTAGCCTGGCAAAGGATATTAGTACTTGGTGCATTCTAAGTTTAAAACCACTCTAGATTTACAAGTGTTTACTGAAGATGACAAGTGTTTATTCAGTTCTAAATTTGAAGTAACTAGTAGACGAACAATATTCATCTTTTTCTGTATATGAAGAAGAATAAACCTAGCTAATTCAAATAATTCCAATTTTAGGGACATGTTTTTATCAACTCTTAGTTAAGGGGTTGTGGCAGTTTTCAGTTTTCAGTTTTGTGCTGCTTGAATTGATTCTACAGGAATATTTAGGGAAGAGTCATGGCTATGCTTAGCTCTCTGTAAAATGAATGACTGAAATTGGACAATTGGAAACTTTAGGTATGTTTGCAATTGGACAAATGGTGTATAAATCCAAATAAAGCAAATAAATTCAAATGATTCAAAATCAAAATCCAAATAAACATGGTTGATCTTCATTTTGCATAAACCTGGTTGAGTATTACAGAGTAATTGACAACAAATTGACCTGGTTGGAATTCATACAGCAACAGTAACAGTTAACTGAACTTCTTTTGCGTGCATTTATCACTCCAGAAAACTTTCAGTAACAAGTGAGCAGCCTCTGCATTTTCTCAGTGAACTTTTGAGTGCATTTATCACTTGTTGGAGTATGCTACAGCTTCTGCAAATCACAAACTCCTTTAGTTTACATCTCAGTTTTAGCAAACACTACAGTTTCAGTAAAGGAGTCATAACTGAATTACAGGCACTGTAGTTTCTCTACAGTATTGGAACACTTAACATTTTCAGTTAACTGTAGCAAGAAAAACTTCCAAAAACTAGCAGATCTCCAATAATGCCAAGAGTATTACTCAATGAATTTGATGGAATCAAACTAAATTTTCACTATAATCTATTCATCATTTAGCAGCAGTGTACAACCTTTGTCCTGGATTATTTCTCTAGCTTTGTATCCCCTAACTGAATTTTCTCCGCCTGTACTGAGAACAGCAAATTCAGACTCACAACAACAAATTGAACAGTAGTAGTAGCAGAGGCGGGCGGGGCAGACTCACCGGCACAGGTGGGATTGGCAGCAGAGGCGAGGCAGGGGAAAAGGAAAAAGCAGCATCAGAGGTCCACGGCGTCGGTGTCATCCACCAGTAGCAGCATGAGAGGCGGGAGTGACCGGAATTCACCACGGTGCCGGCGGCCGAAGTGGACGAAATCGGAGGCACATGTGGGCAGCGAAGATGGGCGAACGTGGGTGGCGACCTTCAACGGGGCTGATGGCGTAGATCGAGGAGGGCGCCGGTGTAGGTCGCCTTCACGGCGAGCGGTGCAGGTGGTAAGCCACGGCACAGGTGCAAGCGGGCGGCGGCGCTGTTGTTGGTCGCGGGCTGGGCCACGGTTCTAGTGTTGGTTGCGGCGCAGATCCAGGCGGGCGGCGGCGCAGGTGGGTAGCCGGCGATGGCTGCAAGTCGCGGGGGACGGGGGAGGAGGAAGGAAGGAGATGGACTTCTTTATGACGTGTTTAAAACTCTATGGGTTTTTTTTGCAAAAAAACAAATACATTGCCCTGTGGACAACTTTTCCCGGACGGAGGGAGTACTAGTTAAATCCGAGCTATAGGTGTGAAGCACTGATATGCCAGTACATTTTATTGTGACCTGTTCTAATTTTGTACCTGAACTTTTTTTAGAAAGGGATGTACGTCAACTTAATGTGCCAGCAGAACTTATTGTGTTGTCTGTCTGTTTTCTTTGCACAACATTCAAGATATTTCCCGTCATTGATAAAGACGATGAACCATTATGTACGACTTCGTTGGTTTCAACATAGCCCTTCCCGTAGCGATCCACTGCTTCCATCCTGATTGTGCCGCCTGCGTGAAATTTTTGTATGCAAGTTCAGTGTGCTATGATGTTCTATATGATTGTGTCAACTATATAAGTTTTTACTGAGCATCAGCAATGCATATGGCTGAAAGATGTATTTACGAGCATCGACCGATGGGTCTCTCTCTCTATCTCTCTCTCTCTCACACACACACACACACACACACACGCGCAGACGCACAAGTGGGACCCGTTGAATTATTTATTTGCTCGTGACAGCTTTTAATTAGGTTCCACTGTAATCTAACTTTTTTCTTAAGTTATTAATTGAGCTCAGTGACTTCAAAAAGTTGTACAGAAGCCTTGTTTGGGCCTTTCCGGCGTCGCTGAATGTGGGCTGAGTAACCATGTTAGGTTGTACTGTACTACACAGGCCTTTTTTTCAACATCAGCAATGCAACTGGGCCGACAGTTGTACACAATATCCGGGTCAACTTGTTATTCTCCGCCCCGCTGGGCTGCAAACTTTCCTAGGAGGTATGCATTAGGCTTAACAAGAAAATGGACTTTAAGAAATAATAAATGGGATGTAATTATAATAACTGGACAGTTACTATGCACCAAACACGTAATTAGTTTGAAAAATATATTATATTTGGAATTTGAAAATTTTAATTTCATTACTTGTTGCGCGCGCAATATTTCGTTGGATTTTAACGTAATACAACTTTATTTTGAAATTATATTTGACCTGACTAGAAATTTCGGATAAAAATATTTCGGATCCCATCAAAATGTGGGAGTTTTTTTTGAATTCTGTTTTGAGCGGTTGTTTGAAATTATTAATCATTGTCCTAGCTAGAAGTTGGGCTGTACTTTTAACAAACTGTAAATGGGCTGTAGTAAATTCCATTAGAATTAAAAAATGGGCTGTACATTCTTACAAATAGCAAATGGGCTATATGTTCTCTGCCAAATCCGAGCTGTGGGCCTACTAAGTTGACGCGTACCAAGGGCTTTGTCAACTTAGTCAATATAAACGATTCTAGCTGCAGTGATCGTACGATGTCCATCCAACGGACGTAGTGCTTCTTCAACCTCTGGTCTTCTTGCTCCAGCCGCCCAAAGCAGCGCCGGTCGTGTCGCGTGCTCCTGCCTCCCGTGGCCGGCTGTGATGCCGCGGAGGCCTCACCACCCCGTACTACTCCCACCGCTGGCCAGGCCATCCCTCTACTCACCCACACCCCCTGTTATTCTGCGGCGACGGCAGCCTCACACCGCAGCCGAACCAGTGAACCCTCGTACTCCTCTCCGCGCGGGCTTCCACTGCTGCGTCTTCCCCGGCTCCGCGTCGTCCCCTTCCTAGGCCTCGCCGTCGTCCAGACCACCGCCCTGGTGCTCTCGGCGCGGCGTGGTCAACGTGGTCAACGACCGACTTCCATCGGAAGAGTACTGTACGTGGAGAGGCTGACAGCTGGGTCCAGGCGGCCGCAAGGAAGTGCCTCCTTATTACGCGCAAAATAATTATTCCTCCACCTGACAGCAGGGACCCACCGGACGGGCCACCTTATTTCGCGAAAAAACGTTTCCCCCCTGACTGCTGGGACCCACCGGACGGGCCAGCGTATTTCGCGAAAAAAACGTTCCCCCCGCTGTCAGCTCGGACCCACCGGAAGTGCCTCCTTATTACGCACAAAAAAATGAATACTCCCCTGCTAGCTGGGACCCACCATGGTGGGAGGCTGACTTGTGGGCCTACTAAGTTGACTGGGACGGGGGCCTTTGTCAACTTTAGTCAATATGAACGATTCTAGCTCCAGTGACCGTACGATGTCCATCCAACGGCCGTAGTGCTTCTTCAACCTCTGGTCTTCTTGCTCCAGCCGCCCAAAGCAGCGCCGGTCGTGCCGCATGCTCCTGCCTCCCGTGGCCGGCTGTGCTGCCGCGGAGGCCTCACCGCCCCCTACTATTCCCACCGCTGGCCAGGCCCTGCGGCGACGGCAGCCTCACACCGCAGCCGAACCAGTGAACCCTCGTACTCCTCTCCGCGCGGGCTTCCACTGTCGCGTCTTCCCCGGCTCCCCGTCGTCCCCTTCCTAGGCCTCGCCGTCGTCCACCGCCCTGGTGCTCTCGGCGCGGCGTGGTCAACGTGGTCAAGGAACGACTTCCATCGGACGTGGACTGTACGTGGAGAGGCTGACAGCTGGGTCCACGGCCGCAGCAAGGAAGTGCCTCCTTATTACGCGGAAAATAATGATTCCTCCACCTGACAGCTGGGACCCACCGGACGGGCCACTGTATTTCGCGAAAAAAACGTTTCCCCCTGACTGCTGGGACCCACCAGCTACATCTTCGCACGCAAGGAAGTGCGTCGGGCAAAAAAAACGATTCGCCCCCCTGACTGCTGGGACCCACCAGCTACATCTTCGCAGGCAAGGAAGTGCCTGATAGTCGGGAACCACATGGTCGAAGCGTACGTAGCGTTGTCATTCTGGTCGCGAACGTGTACGTACATATATACTGGTGGATGTAGAGGCGCGCACGTGTCGTAGTAGAGGCGCGTACGTGTCGTAGTAGAGGCGCGCACGTAGCATGTACACGTACGTACAGCGGCCAGGGTGCAAGAAAGAAAATACGGCCACGTATGTGTACATACGGGCGGGGTCTCGAACGCCTACTCGCGCATACGTACGGCCAGGGCTCGTGTACATGGCTGGGTCGGAACGGAGAAACAACGTCCGTCTCGTGTTCATGGGGAGGCAACGGAATGCGTCGTGTTCATGGGGAGGCAACGGAATGCGTCGTGTTCATCGGGAGGCAACGGAACGCGTGGGAGCCAACCGGCTGGGTCGGAACGGAATGCGTGGTCGTGTTCATCGGGAGGGCTTGGACGGAACAGGCGATGGAAACGAGGCCTGGCGTACCGCACAACGGAGGAAACAGACCTCCTACGTTCGGAACGGGGTCCTGTTGATCGGGAGGGGTCTGGCGTACCGCAAAACGGAGGAAACGGACCTCCTACGGTCGAAACGGGGGTCCTGTTGATCGGGAGGGGTGTGGCGTACCGCAAAACGGACGAAACGGACTTGTGTTGGAGCGCTACGGTCGAAACGGGGGTCCTGTTCATCGGGAGGGGTGTGGCGTACCGCAAAACGGGACTCCACGGGATACTGTTCATCTCCACCGTCGACCTCCTCCAGCCTCCACGGGCTACCGTCGACCTCCTCCAGCCTCCACGGGCTCCTGTTCATCCAACCTCCACCGCGTGCTACTGCACCGGCTACTGTTCAACCACCCCTCCACGGGCACCCCTCCACCGTCTACTGTTCATCCAGCCCTCCACACCACGGGGTCCTGTTCAACCACCCCTCCACGGGCACCCCTCCACCGTCTACTGTTCATCCAGCCCTCCACCACACCACGGGGTCCTGTTCATCCAGAGGCAACGCCACCGCTCACTGTTCATCCAAACCCCCCCGCAACACTCACTGTTCATCCCAGAGGCAGCATCGATCGGCTTCAGTTAGCAGCAGTAGCGAAGGAATCGCTCGATCGGGTTCAGTTAACATCCATCGATCGATCGCTCGGGTTCAGTAACGCGTAGCCTGCAGTGCAATCGCTCGGGTTCAGTTAGAGCCCAACGCCTCGCTCGGGTTCAGTTAGAGCCAACGCCTCGCACACACGCGCGTACGTGTACGAGAGAAACGCGCATCGCTCGGCCCCCGACCTCCCACCGTAACCGGGAACTCCCCGAAATTTTCCTCCCCCTCGCTTCTACCACGGTTTTTCCGTCATGGACGGCCCAAAGAATGTCATGCAGCTGCGTCTTTGGCCCGCCCAGGATGAAAAGCCCATTTTCTGTCATGATTTTTTGTCATAGAAGTAGGATCCCACCACATCTATGATGATACCGGGTTTTGTCACAATTATCTTCATAGAAGTGTCATATGTATGACAGAAAAAAATTTCGTTCGACCCAAAATGTCATGAATGTGTCTTTTTTGTAGTGTTGAAAAGATTTTAAATTTGGACCTGATTAAATTCCATTTGGTGTTAGGGTTTCAACATCCCCATTTCAGGTTCATTTGAATTTAAACATGTTGCATGGATGATTATGCAAAGTCAAGCAATGACTAGCTAGGGCTGTGACAATGATGTCATGATATAATTCACGGATAGAATGACATAATTCAAAATATGATGACTATGTAACAGGATGAGATGATATAACTATATTATGTCTTTACAAAATGGGTTGGCATGCCATAATTCAGATACATGTTGTCTATGTAATCATGGCATGATATAATTCAAATATATGATTTATATACTAAGCAAGTGAGGAGAGGGCAATCATATATATGATGTGTTAACTAAGGAGATGGCATTCAATATTGTTTATATGATGTAATACTAAGCATTGCAATACATCATATGCATTATATGAGTAATATAACCCTGCCAAGTTTGAGCATACACCTCAGGGGGGTAATAGGACTAGTCATCTGCCTCTGAATCCTCCTCCGAAGAACTATCTGTAACCAGCAAGATATCTGCTTCAGCAGGTAGCATTGTCCGCTCTGAAGACCTTGTTTTCACTCCATATTTCTCCATCACCAATTCAAATGGCTGATGCACAGGAAGAGCAGTTGAATATACAAACATTGTCGACAAATGCAAAAAGAAATACAAAAAAGGACGGTATGATATAATTCACATATATGACGATTGGCTAAACAACATGGCATTACATAATTCACATATATAATGTCTTGCAACAAGATGGCATTGTGTAATTCACATATATGGTAATTAGACACTAAACGGGTGGCATTCAACAAAGCATGTCTAAACTAAGAAAATGACATAGCAATTCAAGATACCATACGCACGATATGAGCAACATAACCCTACCAAGTTAGAGCATGCACCTCGGGGGGGGGGGGGGGGGGGAATAGGACTGGTCATGTGTCTCTGAATCCTCCTTTGAGGAGCTATCCATACCAACAAGACATGCGCTTCGTCAGATAGCATTGTCTGCTCTCAAGACCTTGTTTCCACTCCAGATTTTTCCATGACCGTACTGAATGGCTGATGCACAGGAAGAGTAATTGAATGTACTAAAAATTTTGACAAATTTAACACGTAATAAAAAAATGATGGCATGATATAATTTACATATATGATGACTGGCTAACCAGGGTGGCATTGCAAAATTCACTCATATGATGCCTGGCTAAACAAGATGGCATTTCATGATTCACATATACGATAAAGAAACTAAATAGATGGCATTCACACAAAGCATGTCTAAACTAAGCAGATGGCATATTTGATGTATAAAGTAAGGAATGCAAGGCACCATATGCATGATATTACCAACATCATCATGCTAAGTTAGAGCGAAGACCTCAGGGGGTAAATAGGAGTGGTCTTCTCCTTCTCAATCTCCCTCAGAACAGTTATCTTCCTCTTGATTACAATCTGAAATGGGTGGAGGGGGGCTGCTGACAGTGTCCTGGACTTGGGGTACTCACCACATCGTCTCCTGACCAGTGGGTCAGGCCGAGGACCCCCATGTCGGTTCACTATTGGGCCAGTTCGGAAAGACGATGGCATATACGAGGAAGATTCCACAAGACTTGGTTATCAAGACAAGGACTCCTCTCCACCGACGTATTTGGCTAGGACTCTTGTTATCCTAGGCCTCTGGTGCATTATATAAACCAAGGACAGGCTAGTCGATAGATTATTATGACATTACTCATCATACATGTAGGGTTTAGACCACAACATACGATCTCAAGGTAGATCAACTCTTGTAACCCCATACTCATCAAAATCAATGAAGCAGGAAGTAGGGTATTACCTCCATCAAGAGGGCCTGAACCTGGGTAAACATCGTGTCCCCTGTCTCCTGTTACCATCGATCCTTAGACACACAGTTCGGGACCCCCTACCCGATATCTGCCGGTTTTGACACCGACAATGGTGCTTTCATTGAGAGTTCTGCTGTGTGATCGACAAAGGATCAATGACTCGCCTGCAGATCAACTGCGACGTCGGCGTCTTCGTCGCCGGCTCGACTGGTTACCTTGGCTTGAACAAGTACTATGCTCCGCCTTCAATCATCATGTTTGGACGAGGGCCTTCATCAAACATCAAATCCGATCTCTATCATGATCATGGAGGAATCATCCTTGGAGCTCGGGGGCTCAACGTCAACATTGCCCTCAGGCGACCGTGCTATTCCTCTGGACAGCCAACTTGTACCCGCTGCCACCATCTCCTCAAGCATCGCTTTGATGATTCCTTCGTTGGAATTGTGCGGAATTAAGTCTATAATAACCCTGTAAAATTTAGTCGCGTTCCTATGGAGCAATCTCCGCCGATCTCCGATATACCAGAGCCCTGTCGAGTCTGGACGGAAATCAGGACGAGTTTAGGGAGTGGTCTCAAGAGCCCTGCTCAGAAGTTATTTAGAAGATCCAACCGTTCAACTGATGCAGAATTTCCATATCTACCACCTCTCAAAATTTCAGCTCGATCCGACCGTTCAAACTCCAAGAACCTTCCGATTAGTGCATCACTTTTCAGATCTGTTTTCTGCATGAATACGAATCCGACCTGAGTCATCTCTCTTCATGTACGAGATATTGGACAACCTTTTTGGAAGAATCTCTTTCTAGGGTATAGTGTTTTGTTTCCGAACACATGCTTACAAATTTTACTCCTTTTCGGATGTAATCTTCACCGTCATGCTGGTGTCAAACTAGTCCGGCAATATTGCTTCACAGCTGCCGACCTGCACTAGACACGTTGCTTTGTTGAGCCGAGCTCAACTTCTTCGGATCATCATCTCGGCGAGCCGAACAAGAGTTTGGAATCGCAAAGGATAAATCATCACCAACATCGCCACCCCACGGATCACACGGAGTGGGCGCACCGGCATCGCCGCATGGTCACTTCATCAAGCCGGCATTGACCGCGTCACAAATTGCAACCTGCGTCGGCATGGTCGCACTGTTGCTTCTTCATGCCGATGTCCATCACACCGAACTTCTTCAACACCTCGGCTGACACGGCAGCTGCAACGTCTCCTTACCGACCTACCCCGTCACCTCGGCTGGACCGGGGGCTTCACCATATCTTCATCAAACCTACTCCGGTGACTTCGGCATCATCAGCCGACCTGTTTCGACTCATCGGCTGACATGGAGGCTTCGACACCTCGGCTGGATTGGGGACTTTGCTATTTCTTCATCAACATATTCTGGTGGCTTCGGCATCACTAGCCGACCAGCTTTGTCATGTTAGCTAGACCGAGAGCTTTGCCTCGGCAAGCCAACCTTCGCCAACATCGCCATGCTGTCGCTTTATCGCCTATCAGGCAATGGGTGTGCTGATCGAGTCCCAATTTTGGGAGTCACATTTCTTTGGATTGCTACAACAAATAAACCAGGTGCTATTAATCCTAGTAATTTTTGGTTGTTTGGGTTTATTTTTTTTGAGGAATTATTACTCTGGTTTGTTCCATTATCTGTACATAGGTCTATGAAATGGTGGCCACATTAATGACATTCGCATGGTGGTTCAGCTTTGCCACGCCTTTACCGCATCACGCCGACGCCCTGCATCGACATTGACTTCGTCGCCAGGCCACATATCTTTAAATAAATTATTTTGTGCAAATTAATTATGTGAGGATTTTTATATATTTATATTATTATTGTTGGACTACACTATGTTACATGTGTAGGTAATCGACTTCCGCTGCGTCACGCGGTCACTTCGGCAAGCCGACGTCATCGTCCCAATCGGCCTAAATCGGCTCGCGTGATCACCTTGTTGGTCAAATTGCCATACCGACATGTTCGGTCGCCTCGGGACTTCGGCATCGGTGAGGGACCTCTACCTCATCGAGTGTTTGGCACGCTGGCCATATTCCTTTTATTACTTACTTTGCATAAATTATTAATCATGCATCATCATTTTTTTTAAATTTATTATTATTATTACTATTATCTCCGGCTTGCACTATTTTCTCTGCACAGGTAAATGATCCGGATTGGGCAGCACTGTCACCTCGGCGTATCGACATACCATGCCACCTCGGCTGGACCGGGGGCTTCGTCATCACTTCATTAACCCACGCCGGGTACTTCGGCGTCACACTGTCGGCCTGCATTGGTTGTGCTATGTCGCCACTTTGGAGCGTCGAGCTCTTTACTCTGCCACCTCGGGACCGGCTTGGGGGCCGGGAGCTAGTCCCACCGTAAGCTCGGACCGCCTCACAATAACGAGCACATTAACCAGCTAAGTGGCTTTCATGCTAAAGAACTTTTAGTTTTCAATTTTGTTCGGTTTGACCAAGCATTATACTTTTTTGGCAAAATGTTGTTTGTGAAAAACTTCCTTGTCAAAACGTTGTTTGTGACACACAAATTCAAATACCCCGTTTATCTAGGGGCTTCCTTTATGAAGCCTTTCTTCTTGCATATGATTATACTTGTATTTCTTCGTTCCTTGTTCGTGTACTATGCCACAATATGCACCATGTTGACGTAAGTGTTTCGCAAGCTGGGTTGCTTGGCTCCTGTGCTTACCCCTACGTTCCCGATTGTTCGGCTAGGCAGTAAAGGGAGCACCTCTGTGATTGTTACTACCGGGTCATCTGAGTTAGTACCTCAGACTGGGTGAAGCAGAAAGCTAGCGCTCTTATTGTTTTCAATCATGGTCGGCACACAACGGAACTCATGAGTACAAAAAATCTATTGCATAGGTCTCATAGTAATAATGAGCAACCGAAGAAAGGTATCGGTGGGGGTACTATTTTCTTCGAAGATGCTTCTTACACTTCGTCAGTAATATAGCATAAGTTCCCTGAGCGTGCTTTGTCTGTTATAGCCTTATGGCCTGATTGCCTGGTTATCGGAAACATCGTCGATATTCTCGACAGGTGGAGTACATAACACTTTTTGGCCCTTGGTCGAAGAGGGAGAAGCGGACGGTCGGTTAAGACGTGTTTAAAGTTCAGGCGAACACATATATGATATGAGTACTTCGGTACATACAATCATTATACATAAAATACTTTTACCCAAGTCACTTGGGGGCTCTTAAAATTTATATGAGTTGTTTTATAAATGTGTTTTCTTCTTGGTCGTTGCAAAGTCTTTTTCTACCGCTCCTTTTTCGACTTGAGTGTATGGTCAATAGCCAGATAGCCTATCTTCTCTCTAAAAGCCGCTCGAGTTTAGCTTGCCAAACTGACCTCAGAAAAGTACTCCGCCTTTGGGATAAGGAGCTTGAAGCCATATGCTGACCCGCGTGAAGTCTTGAAATCGGATGTGTCATGTTAAAGCACGACAGAAGCACAATTTTTTTCCAATTTTCGGATTGGCACCAAACACTTGATCTTGTTCGGACGTCAAGTTTTTACTGACATTTTTTGGTTTTCCAAGCTCATGGAATTTTTAAAATATTTGTGCATTTCCAGCATAAGTCTCGCAGTGCAACACCGGACACCTTTAGAGATTCGGAAAAAACATTCTCGGATATTGCTATATATGCATCGGTTTCAAATTGTGTGTTTGGTCAAATAGTTGGGTTGCCCGGCTCCTGTGCTTGCCTCCTACGTTCCGCTTTGTTCGGCTAGGTGTGCAAAGGGATAACCACTGCGATTGTGCTTCCAGCTCGCATGGTTAAGCACCTCAGTGTAGAAAGCTGAAAACTGACTATCACAATAAGCGTAAACTTGACGGCAATCCAATGACTATGTTAAAGGACGGGCCGTTCATAACATTGGCCGAAGTGTTTACGGCTTGACCTCGGCTGTCGCCGAACACTAACCAGGGGCTCGTAGCTAGCTTCCCAAGTTTAAAGCTCCTATGACTAAGTGAAAGTTATAAATCCCGCATATCTGATTGCCTCGTTTCTGCTAACACAACCGCCTTCGGGCACCGAGACATCGGCTAAGGGTTTTCTTGTTATACTAGAAACACCCTACGTAGTATCTACAAAGGGGTAGAAGCCGGCGATGGGCCACTTTCAATTGATAAACGGTCGTAACAGAGTTAAAACAAATATATCATCAGTGTTCGTATTTTATATACGAGGGCTACCTTCCATAACCATTGCTATAAAGCCATAAATATGCATCAATTTGACTTAAGATTTTAGCCAAGCTGTGTTGCCTGGCTCTTGTGCTTACCCCTAGGTTCCCGATTGTTTGGCTAGTTGGTAAAGGGAGCACCTTTGTGATTGTTACTACCGTGTCATCCAAGTAAGTACCTCAGACTGGGTGAAGCCAAAATCTAGCAATCTTAAAGGATCACATTGGTCGGCAACAACGGAAGTGAAAATTTTGGTTCACTAATACCATAGAGTTCGGGAACTTTCCCTGAACTAAATCCTCAATATTTTCCTCCCACATTGATCGGATGTGAGGTTTCATGATCATGATAAGCATGGCGACCCAAAGAAAGGAACCGATTGCGGGACTATTTTCTTTGGAAGATGTTCCTTATGTTAAAACGTAATATAATATATCTCTCTGTGTACCTTTGTTTATAAAACCGTATGGCTGGATTGCCTTGTTTTCTATAAATCTTTGCCCTTATAACGACTTTATAAAGTAGGAAAACACTCCTCGGCTACTGAATGAAGAGGTTGAGGCCGATGGTCGGTCAACAAAGTCTTGTACAATGCAGATCTGAGCATTAATGATGTAACGTACTTGGATACGTAGAATCATTACACATAATTTGTGATTTTACTCTGGATATCGATCCTTAATTTGGCCACCCGTGCCCACATTAAGGCTTGGGGCTACCGGGCTTATTATTTACAAATATTGAAGGGGCACATCGACCCCTTGATCTGGTGTTGCCACCCGACCAGTTTCTCGGGGGCTACTGCGTTGCCTGTTCAATGCAGAAAATTCAAAGTGCTTAGTGTTCGGCTTTACCGAACTATAGGCAAAACGTGTCTTCGGACAACAATAGGTACCATCTGGACCTATCTGGCATCAGGCTAATATATTGTGACAACTTCACACAACCCTCTTTCGGGGGCCTGTCCGCCGATCATTATTTCTAATATATTACACTATGTTTCTATTCCTACGTATGCCGCCGAGCTAGGAGTTGATCCTCAGGCCGATTTCGTGAATCGACCTGGGTCTCAGGGGCTACTAGGATCAGCAGTTTTATGTTTTCCTTCAGGTGCATCTTGGGTTTTAGACCGACACAGACCTTGAGGGCTACTAGTTATAGATATTAACAGCAAATAAATTTATACGCATCAGAAATAAAATCCGCAAACAATCAGCCCATGACCGAGGTGCTGAGCCACCTCGGAAGCAGTTCGGCATATAGCTCGGATGCAAGTGGCTGGCCCCTTAGAGGGCATTTTCGGCATTAAGCTCGGCTAAAACTTTTTCAAGACCAAGGTAATCTATGACAGCTCGGATACAGTCCAGCGTTGGAGCTCGGATACATTCCAACATTGAAGCCCGGAAGCGGTCCGGCGGTTGTGCTCGGCTGCAGAAGATACCTCGAATGCAATCCGGTGTTGGAGCTCGGACGTGAGAGGACACCGCCGCATGGGAAACACTTCAAACCCGAGGTGGGCATAAAAATAACAAGGCATTGATAACGGTCGATAACTTAAAGGGGCTCCTCGGATACCCGACGTGTAAACTCTTCGGATTTACTTCGGCAATTCTCAAGATCGAAGATAAGAAGATTTGTTGAACCAGTTTTCAAGAACGACGACGGAAGATGAAGAAAAGTTTGGAAGAATCGAGGAGCATCCCCAATTTGAAGACCGGTTCGGGGGGCTACTGACGGTGTCATGGACTTGGGGGTACTCACCACATCGTCTCCTGACCAGTGGGTCAGGCCGAGGACCCCCACGTCGGTTCACTAATGGGCTAGTTCGGACAGCCGATGACATAAACGAGGAAGATTCCGCAAGACTTGGTGATCAAGACAAGGACTCCTCTCCACCAACGTATTCGGCTAGGACTCTTGTTATCCTAGGCCTCTTGTGCATTATATAAACCAAGGCCAGGCTAGTCGATAGATTATTATGACATTACTCATCATACATGTAGGGTTTAGACCACAACATATGATCTCGAGGTAGATCAACTCTTGTAACCCCCATACTCGTCAAAATCAATCAAGCAGGAAGTAGGGTATTACCTCCATCAAGAGGGCCCGAACTTGGGTAAACATCGTGTCCCCTGTCTCCTGTTACCATCGATCCTTAGACGCACAGTTGGGGACCCCCTACCCGAGATCTGCCAGTTTTGACACCGACAACTGCCTTTGTGCCCACCACGGAGCAACGTCTGTGATACATCTCCATCATATCTACTTTTCCAAACACTTTTGACCTTGTTTTGGACTCTAACTTGCATGATTTGAATGGAACTAACCCGGACTGACGCTGTTTTCAGCAGAATTGCCATGGTGTTATTTTTGTGCAGAAATAAAAGTTCTCGGAATGACCTGAAACTTCACGGAGAATATTTTTGGGATTTATAAAAAACACTGGCGAAAGAATCAACACCAAGGGGCCCACACCCTATCCACAAGGGTGGAGGGCACGCCCACCCCCTGGGGCGCGCCCCCTGCCTCGTGATCCCCCTGAGGCTCCACCGACGTCAACTCCAACTCTATATATTCATGTTCGGGGAGAAAAAAATCAAAGAGAAGGATTCATCGAGTTTTACGATACGGAGCCGCCGCCAAGCCTTAATATCTCTCGGGAGGGCTGACCTGGAGTTCGTTCGGGGCTCCGGAGAGGAGAATCCGTCGTCGTCGTCATCGTCAACCATCCTCCATCACCAATTTCATGATGCTCACCGCCGTGCGTGAGTAATTCCATCGTAGTCTTGCTAGACAGTGATGGGTTGGATGAGATTTATCATGTAATCGAGTTCGTTTTTGTTCGGGTTTGATCCCTATTATCCATTATGTTCTGAAATTGATGTTGGTATGACTTTGCTATGCTTAATGCTTGTCACTAGGGCCTGAGTGCCATGATTTCAGATCCGAACCTATTATGTTTTCATGAATATATGTGAGTTCTTGATCCTATTTTGCAAGTCAATAGTCACCTACTATGTGTTATGATCCGGTAACCCCGAAGTGACAATAATCGGGACCACTCCCGGTGATGACTATAGTTTGAGGAGTTCATGTATTCATTACGTGTTAATTCTTTGTTCTGGTACTCTATTAAAAGGAGGGATTAATACCCCTTAGTTTCCAATAGGACCCCGCTGCCACGGGAGGGTAGGACAAAAGATGTCATGCAACTTCTTTTCCATAAGCACGTATGACTATATTCGGAATACGTGCCTACATTACATTGATGAACTGGAGCTAGTTCTGTGTTACCCTATATTATAACTGTTGCATCAGGAATCGCATCTGACATAATTATCCATCACTGATCCATTGCCTATGAGCTTTTCACATATTGATCTTTGCTTAGTTACTTTTCCGTTGCCACTGCTACAATCACTACAAAACTATTACTATTACTTTTGCCACCGTTACCGCTACTTCCATATTACTTTGCTACTAAATACTTTGCTGCAGATATTAAGTCTTTCAGGTGCGGTTGAATTGACAACTCAACTATTAATACTTGAGAATATTCTTTGGCTCCCCTTGTGTCGAATCAATAAATTTGGGTTGAATACTCTACCCTGAAAAATTGTTGTTATCCCCTATACTTGAGGGTTATCAAGACTATTTTCTAGCGATGTTGCCGGGGAGCATAGCTCTATTCTTTGAGTCACTTGGGATTTATATCTGTTGATCAGTATGAGGAACTTGAAAGATGAAAGATCCAAGATTTTTCCGTCAACTATGAGGGGAGGTAAGGAACTGCCATCTAGCTCTGCACTTGATTCACCTTCTGTTTTGAGTAAACTTGCGACACCTACTCCTGCTATTGATTCTGATATGTCGCATGTTATTGATGATGCCACTTCTTCTATGCATGATGCTTATGATGAAACTACTTCTATGCTTGATAATACTGTGCCAATAGGTGAATTTCTTGATGAACAACTTGATAGGGTTAGAGAGAATGAAATTATTGAAACTGGTAATATTGATGAAAGTGATGATGGAGATTCTCCCCTAGGTATGAATTGCCTGATGTGCCTGAGGGTTATGTTATGGATGAAGAAACTGCTAGAGATCTTTTAGCTTGCAAAGATAGATATAATCTTAAGAAACTGTTAGCTAAGCTAAAAGAAAAGTCTTTGAATGCTAGAATGAAATATGACCCTGCTTTTGCTACTTCACCTATCTGTATTTCTGATAAGGATTATGATTTTCTATCAATCCTGAGATAATTACTTTAGTTGAATCTAATCCTTTTCATGGCAATGAATCTGAAACTGTTGTGGCACATCTTACTAAATTGAATGATATAGCCACCCTATTCACTAATGAGAAGAAAATCTTTACTACTATATCCTTAAGTTATTTCCGTTCTCATTAAAGGGTGATGCTAAAATATGGTTTAATTCTCTTGATCCTGGTTGTGTGCGTAGTCCCCAGGATATGATTTATTATTTCTCTGCTAAATATTTCCCCGCTCATAAGAAACAAGCAGCCTTAAGGGAAATATATAATTTTGTGCAAATTGAAGAAGAGAGTCTCCCACAAGATTGGGGGAGGCTTCTCAGATTACTTAATGCTTTGCTTGATCATCCTCTCAAGAAAAATGAAATACTTTATATCTTTTATAATGTACTAACCGATGCTTCCAGAGACCACCTAGATAGTTGTGCTAGTTGCGTTTTCAGGGAAAGAACTCTGAGCAAGCAAAATTGCTATTGAATAATATATTGAGTAATGATAATGATTGAACACTTCATGAATCAACCCCTAAGCCAACTCTGAAGAAAAGGGGTATTCTATTTCTCAGTCCTGAAGATATGCAAGAGGCAAAGAAATCTATGAAAGAAAAGGGTATTAAAGCTAAAGATATTAAGAATTTACCACCTATTCAAGAGTACATGGTCTTGATAACCCGACACAGGTAGTAAAGGTAAATTCTCTCTATAGATTTGATGAAGGTGATATTCCTCGTTATAAGTATGCTAGCCAATGCTTAGATGAGTTTGATAATTTTATTGTTAAAAAAGAAAACTTCAATGCTTATGTTGGTAGACAATTGAAACGTAATGCTTATATGATTGAACACTTGAGTGATTATATGTCTAGAGTTAAAGGCGAGCTTAAACTTATTAGTAAACATGCTTCTATGGTTACCACTCAAGTAGAACAAGTGCTTAAAGCTCAGAATGATTTGCTCAATGAATTAATAATAACAAAAATGATAATGCTGTTAGAGTTGTGACTAGAGGGGGTAGAATGACTCAGGAACCTTTGTATCCTGAGGGCCACCCTAAGAGAATTGAGCAAGATTCTCATAGAACTAATGTTGATGCACCTATTTCTTCTAAAAAGAAGAAAAAGAAAAATGATAGGACTTTGCATGCTTCGAGTGAACCTGTTGTTGACACACCTGAGAATCCCAATGATATTTCTATTTCTGATGCTGAAACACAATCTGGTAATGAACATGAACCTAGTGATAATGTTAATGATGATTTTAATGTTGATGCTCAACCTAGCAATAACAATGATGTAGAGATTGAACCTGTTGTTGATCTTGATAACCCACAATCAAAGAATCAATGTTATGATAAGAGAGACTTCGTTGCTAGGAAGCACAATAAAGAAAGAGAACCATGGGTTCAGAAACCCATGCCTTTTCCTCCTAAACCATCCAAGAAAAAGGAAGACAAGGATTTTTAGCGCTTTGCTGAAATGATTAGACCTATCTTTTTGCGTATGCGTTTGACTGATATGCTTAAAATGAATCCTTATGCTAAGTATATGAAAGATATTGTCACAAATAAAAGAAAGATACCGGAAGCTGAAAAATTTCCACCATGCTTGCTAATTATACTTTTAAGGGTGGAATACGAAAGAAACTAGGAGACCCCGGAGTACCAACTATACCATGCTCCATTAAGAGAAACTATGTTAAAACTGCTTCATGTGATCTTGGAGCCGGTGTTAATGTTATGCCTCTTTGTTTATATCGTAGACTTGATTCTAATAAGCTGACAACTACTGAAATATCTTTGCAAATGGCCGATAAATCAACTGCTATACCTGTCAGTATTTGTGAGGATGTGCCTGTTCTGGTTGCAAACGTTACTATTTTAACGGGCTTTGTTATTCTTGATATTCCGAGGACGATAGTTTGTCTATTATTCTTGGTAGACCCTTTTTGAATACTGCAGGGGCTGTTATTGATTGCAACAAAGGAAATGTCACTTTTCATGTTAATGGTAATGAGCATACGGTACACTTTCCGAGGAAACAACCTCAAGTCCATAGTATCAATTCTATTGGAAAAATTTCAATGATTACTATTGGAGGTTTTGAATTTCCTCTTCCTACTGTCAAGAAGAAATATGATATTCTTATTGTTGGGGACGTTCATATCCTCGTTGAGGCAACTTAGTGTTATTAGAAAGTTATCCGGTCTCATGCAAGTCGGAAAGAGTTTGTTAACAAGACTTGATCAACCTTGTTAGTTGATCCCTTTTGATGAGCATGAGATGGATGAAGTTAGGAAGCACAACTCTCTGAACCCCCCTTTTAATTTCTGTTATTTAGACTAAATAAAGCAAAAATAGTATTTTATGTCTGTTTTCGGAATTATCCTTGCAATAAAAAATACCTCAAAAATAAAAGTTCTCCAATTGTCCTGAAAATTATATATGATTTTTTGTAGAATATTTAAGAATATCTGGCGCTGAGAACACACCAGGGGGCCACACCACCTGGTCATGAGGGTCCAGGGCGCGCCCACCCGCTGGCACGCCCCCTGCCTCATGGACCCCACGTGGCCCCCCTCCACTTATTCCAGCACCCACACACTTGGTCTTCCTCTAGAAAAAATCCTCCCATAGCTTAAACCCGTGTTCTAGCTCATCTTGCTGCCATTTTCGATCTCCTTGCTCAAATCTCCATTCACAGAACTTCTTTGGGGGATTGTTCTTCGGTATGTGACTCCTCCAATGGTCCAATTAGTTTTTGTTCTAGTGCTTTATTTATTGCAAATTTTGCTGCTTAGGTGACCCTGTTCTTGAGCTTGCATGTCAATTTTATATGGTCCAAAGTAGTTTTAATGCATGATATAGCTTCTAGGCACTTGTGGGAGTAGTTGCTATTAATGTTGTTGAGTTTGGTTCACTTTTATTTTTAGTCACTAAAAATTTCAGAAATTTTTCAGAGGAAGAAATATGTTTAGGAAATTGTACCAAGGTGGTTCCTCAAGGAAGCAAGGACCCAGGCTCGCGATACGTGAGCTGGACAATGAACTACCAAGGGAAGCTCAAGTGCGGCCTTGTGAATGGCCGTCAGAAGAGTTTATGTCCAAGCAGGTATCAAGGATGAATTTGACGCGTATGTGCGTAATGCTGATCTTGAGGGCTTCATGTTAGATAAGTGCCCGCAATACTGTTACCTAACTGATTCCTTCGTGAGAAGGTTTAAATTTACATCCTCGCGCAATTCTCACACTGTTCTGTTTCATCTTTAGGATATGTCATATACAATGGACGTAGAAGATTTTAATATTTCTTGTAAACTCCCGCAGTGGGGCAATGTTAGTGAACCTCGCAAATCTGAATATAAAGACTTACTTGCTAGTATTACTATGGGGGATCTAGAGAAATCACACAAGCTACCATAGGGAGCATTCATTTACCTTCCAAACATTATTTTGCTCTCGTCATTAGTAGATGCATTAATAGTAAAGATGAGGCTTATCACATGTGTATTCCAGATCTTAGTGTCCTCAAGAGTGCAGTATTAGGTGATAAACAATATAACTTGGTGTCAGGACCCCGACTCGATGTCACATCGATCTAGCCGGTAACACCTCATATCACTTTGCGGCCTCACGCACGGTATCCCCACGGGTGTCGCCTTACCTTTGCCCGGGACCGTTTGCGCCTTTTGGCTCACGTATATGATAGTGTCGCTAGCATCCATATGATAAGGAGCCCGGGCTGACATGACTAGTCATAAACCCAAAGTGGCACAGACTTACAGGGACAGGCATCCATGACCCAGCTTCGAACGTGTCGGTCATCAGCAAGTGGGTCCGGGCTGTAGCACTGTGCTAGCAGGACTCCGGTAAACCGGGCTGTAGCGGGCTAACAGGACTCCGGTACTCAATGCGTGACATTTCCCCGAAGGGACAGACACAGGAACGAAGAAGGACACATGCCGGCCAGCCTAAGTGTTCCAGAGCAGTAGCAAGCTACCATGGCTCAGCGGTAACACTAGGAGACATTTCCCGGTAAGAGAGGCTACTAAAGATAAACAACTAGGTAGTCAGATCCCACACATACCAAGCATTTCAATCATACACACAATATGCTCGATATGTGCAAATACAACGAAGCATCACAACATGACTCTACGACACAAGTACTTTACTTAAGGCTCAAGGAGCCATACATAGCATACACAAAGGTACGGGTCTCGCGACCCAACATACAAGTCATACAGTCATACAAACCAGCAGCGGAAGTAACTTGTCTGAGTACAGACAACTAGTAAAATAAAAGAGGCTCGGAAAGCCTAGCTATACTACATGGTCCTTCACAAGCTCAGGATCACCACCTGGGCCTTTAGCCTACTCGTTGATGTCAACGTCTACATAGAACCCATCAGAAGGGGTTGCAGCGTCTTCTGTAAAAATGTAAATTATAGCAACATGAGTACAAAGGTACTCAGCAAGACTTACATCAGATCCTACATACATGCATATTATCAAGAAGGGTTGGTGGAGTTATTGCAGCAAGCCAGCTTTGACTCTTGGCTAGACTATCCTACGATACTCCAACTTGAAATGGTTTTGCGCACACGAGTCCACTACTCACCACTTCAATACACTACCGAGGATCCACCTCCGTCTCCCTACGGAAAAGCCATCCTCGACACTCACACTTATCTTGAAGCGTTTAGTAGTTTCCATTTACTTGTCTATGAACTGTATAGGCAACCAAGTAGTCCTTTACCGCGGACGTGGCTATTCGAATAGATCATGATAACCCTGCAGGGGTGTACTTCTTCGTACATGTTTCCACCACTTAGCGTCTGCACACGACATGTGCTCGGTAGACTTCAAGCGAAAACCGACGTGGGTGTCGACCACGACCTACCTAAACACTTAAGCCTCTAGTCCAGGTTTATCGCCTATTCAGGTTCCATCCGCAGGGAGTCCGGCCGAGGTTTCCCATACGGCCCCGAACGATGTGAATAGGGTTCCCGAGATACCTAATGGGTATTCGGTACACCGTGCCACGTACCTACTGCATCACAGCCCACCCCTACGGTCAGCGCTGTCCACGGCCTCCAGTAGGCTACAAACACCAGAAACTACTTGCAACTCCTGGACAGAGAGCTAGGGTGAATAAGAAGTCGAGCGGGGTCATATTTCAGGGCCCAATGCATGGTAGTAGCTGTATCTTAAATCACAGATACAGATCTCAGTGCTTAAGGTCGGCTTTAATGAAACAACCCACCATGTACTCCTACATGGCCTCTCATCGATACCTTTACCAAATCGTGTTCACCACACCACTCTCATTACCAACATAATCATTTCACTCTAGCCCATCACCCAGATGAACCAGACCTGACACGACTCTAAGCATAGCAGGCATAGCAAGGTAGGAACAACACATACATATGGCTCATACAACTCCTACACATGCTAGTGGGTTTCATCTAGTTACTGTGGCAATGACAGGTCATGCAGAGGAAATGGGTTCAACTACGATAGCACACAGCAGTTTGAAACGCGTTGTCTTAATGCAGTAAGAGAGAGCAGGAGCGAGAACATGGGATTGTATCGATATGATCAAATGGTTGGTTGCTTGCCTGATGGTTCGATGCACTGATACGGTTCTTCGTTAGGGTAATCACGGTACTCCTCGGAGGCAGAACCTGTCGCAAAGGACACCGATACACAACCATTACCAAACAATGTGCAACAACATGATGCATGCATGAAACATGGCAATATGAGTGTGTTGGGCTAATGCAACTAAAACCAGAAGGGTTTGAACCAATTTGAATCAAAGATTCAAATTTCAAACTCAAGCATGGCCTTTTAAAGTGCTATTCCTTGTTCTGCTTTAAACATCAATTTAACTTGTTTGATCATGCATGAAAGTAGTACAGATGGATAGATTGGATTTTTCTGATCATTTTTCATATATAATTTGTCTGATTTGGAGTTACAGAATAAAAGTTATGAATTTTTGAAGTTTAAATAATATTCTGGAATTTCCTGATTTAATTAAATTCAGAAATATATATATTGCGCCAGCATGACGTCAGCATGACGTCAGTGGTCAACTGCGGCTGGCTGGGGTCAAACCTGACGTGTGGGGTCCACACATTAGTGACAGGGGGGTTTAACAGGGTTAATTTAATCCTAATTAGGGGTTAGTGGCGCTGGGGCCCACTGGTCAGTGTCAGGGGGGTTAACTAACAGTGATTAGCGCTAATCTAACCACCTGGCCGACGGGGCCCACGCGTCAGTGACCCTGGGGGGTCAAACCCCAGGTCAAACAGGTCAAACCCACCGGCGACATGACGCCGGCGAGGCCCGAGACGGCGGCGCGATACGGAAACGCGCTACAGGGCACGGGCGAGGCCGTGCTTGGGCTCGTTGGAGAGCCCTTGCTCCCGCGCGTCGAACGGTGGTGGTGGCCGTGCCTGTGGTGGCCGGTACCGACGACGGCGAGCTCGTGAGCGGCGGCCGAAGTTCGGGTGCGGTCGGGATCGGCGCTGCTGCTCGCAGGCGAGGGAGCTGAGGCGCTGGAGGGGCTCTACGGGTCGCGGCAAGCACAACGGGTGCACGCCCGTGACCAAATGGTCACCGGGGCTTCGCCGGCGACGAGCCCGTGCGGAGGAGCGTCTCGGCTCCGGTAGAGGGGCGGCTAGAGCTCAAAATCGAACATGGGGTTAGGGGGAAACGAAGCAGGGGCTCACGGGGATCATGGAGGGAGGGTCAGCGAGCTCGGGGAAGCACGAACGGCGGCGAATCGACGGCGACCATCGGCGGCGGTCGAGGATGAAGACGATGGCGTGGAGGCGATGCAGAGCTTCCCGAGGGGCTTGGCTTGGTGGGGAGGAAGAGGGGGTCACGGCGGAGCTCCTGAGCTCAGCGGAGGGGCGAGGGGTGGCCGGTGGCGGCTGCTATGGCGAACGGCGGCGATGGTGGCGTTCGGACACGGGAGAGGGAGAGCGAGGGAGAGGAGGGGAAGAACCGAGGGAGAGTGAGAGAGAGCAGGGGGAGGGCGTGGCGTCGTTCCAGGCCATCCAGACGAGGAGGGGAGGGGCAGGCAGGCAGGCGAGCTGGTGGCGTGGCGCGGTGGCGCGCGCGCGCGCCGGGCACACTCCCCTCCCTCTGTCGAGGACGAAGACGACAGAGGAGGGAGGTGGGCTGGGCCGCCTGCTGGCTGGGCCGGCCAGCTGGCTGGGCCAGAGGCGCCAGGTAAGAGGCCCAGGTAAGGTTTCCCTCCTTTATTTATTTTTGTTTTCTAATTTCTGACATTTGTTTTGATTTAAATAAAATATTAAATCATTTTATAACCTTATGCCAATTTTTGCAGGAGCTAGGTATATTATTCCAGAGCTCCCCAACAGGTGGCATAATTTTTGGACATATATTAATATATATAACTAATATATTTCCAATGCAAATATTTATGCATTAATTCCAAATGCCCAAAATAAATACCTATGAGCTCTTAAAAATATTGGTTTGATTTTTATCTCTGTCCAATATTTTCAGAGAGCAACATGAGCATTTTCTTGGACCCTTTTGGAGAAATTTTTATTTGGGTCATTTTCAAAATGATTCTGAGGGTTTCACAGATCCCCATTTCAAGTTTCTGATGAAAGAGTAAACATGATGCAACACTCTAATGCATGACTAGCTAGGGTGTGACACTTGGGGGCCATTGTTGCACGAAGGTTACATCACAACAGTGTAAGTGGAGATTTGTTCTGTGGAATTTATGCAACTCGTGTAGCTAATTATCTTAATATACCCATACATGGAAATGATATAGAGTTACTTCCTGCTTTCCTAGATTATAATGCCATGGTTCGCCATCAGTTTGTTGAGAGGAATGAACAATTCCTCTAGTACCGACTAATCTTTGACAAACGGCGCACCATCCGTGTTGCCCTCCCTGCTCCTACTTTCTTTGACTTTCAGGCAAAAAGGAGATATGTTATAACCAGGGAGGAAGTGAACGAATATGAGAGGAGGACGGGGGCAGCTCGCCTCCAAGTTGCAGCTCGTCAGGTAGTAGCTGCTGCATCTCAGTACGATCCCAACTACAACTTTGGTTATCCACTAGGACATAAGTGATCATAGACGAACTTAGGTCAAAAGCCTAAGCTTGGGGGAGTACATATTTCTCACCGACATTACATTCCTACTTACACACTTCTGCCAGTTATCGGTGCTCATACTTTTTAATTGTACTATCCATGCTAGTTTAATTTCTTTTTAAGTCTTCTTCTTGTATGTCTAAACAACCTTAATAAAAACCAAAAAAATTAGTTGCATCTTTTAGCTAGTTTACTTTCCATGCATGTAGTAGTAATTAAAAGAAAACCCAAAAAGATTTCTTGTTCTTCTTTTGCTTGTTGGGAGCTTTCCCGTGTAAATAGTTTTGTTTCTTTTCTTTTCTTTGGGGGTCGAGAGGAGAAGACAATAATGAAAATGTTGAGTGTTCTCATATGCATTATTGTTGATCTAACCAAGAGCCCATATTATCTTGTCTTCTCCCTTGTATTAAATGCTTGCAGATTCCAGCTTAGTCCAATGCGCGTGCTCTATTATTATTATCCACACCGTTCGGTCGTGCAAGTGAAAGGCAATAATGACGATATATGACGGACTGATTGAGATGAGAAAAGCTAGTATGAACCTGACTTATCTTGTTTTTGTTAATATGATTAGTTCATCGTTCCTGATTCAGCCTATTCTGAATGAAACATGTTTGCGATGACAATTAGAGATTATAGTTTCTCATTCCATGCTTAATTTGCTAGGAGTTTATAATTGTTTACCATGCGTGCCAACATGCTATTAAAATGGTTGTGATGTGGTATGATAGGGTGGTATCCTCCTTTGAACGATTCGAGTGGCTTGACTTGGCACATGTTCACACACGTAGTTGAAACAAAATCAACATAGCCTCCACGATATTTATGTTCATGGTGAATTATATCCTACTCATGCTTGCACTTAGTGTTGATTAATTTTAATGCATGTTCATGATTGTTTTCGCTCTCTAGTTGGTCGCATCCCAGTCTCTTTTTGACCTTCACTTGTACTAAGAAGGGATACTGCTTGTGAATCCCTTCCATAAACCCCAAAAGTTATTCCATATGAGTCCACCATACCTTCCTATATGCGGTATCTACCTGCCGTTCCAAGTAAATTTGTATGTGCCAAACTCCAAACCTTCCAATGAAATTCTGTTTTGTATGCTTGAATAGGTCATGTATCAACTAGGGCTGTCTATATCTTCCATGCTAGGTGGGCAATTCTCACGAGGAGTGGACTCCGCTCCTCATTCATGAGAAAATGGCTAGTAACCGGGATGCCTAGTCCCGTGCTTAAATTAAAATAATTGCAAACAAAACTCCCCCAGGATTGTTGTTAGTTGGACGCACCCATTGTTTCAGACAAGCCATGGATTGATGTTTGTTGGTGACGGGGGAGTATAAACTTTACCATTCTGTTTGGGAACTGCCTATAATGTGTGTATCATGGAAGATATCGAGATCTCTTGGTTGTTATGTTGACAATGAAAGTATACCACTCAAAATATTATTTATCTCTATTTCAAAACTCAAGCTTTGGCACCTCTGCAAATCCCTGCTCCCCTCTGTGTAGGGCCTCTCTATTTACTTTTATGTTGAGTCATCATCCTCTTATTAAAAAGCACTAGTTGGAGAGCACCACTGTCATGTGCATGCATTACTATTAATTTACATTGAGTATGAGTGTTAGTGGATCTCTTTTACAATGAATTACAACGTTTAGTCAGTCCTTGAGCTTCAGAGGCGCTCTGCATTTATGTTTTGCGGTCTCAAAAAGGGCTAGCGAGATTCCATCTTGTTATATCATATTATGATTGTTTTGAGAAAGTGTTGTCATCCAATATTAATTATTATTGCTCGCTAGTTGATTATGCCATTGATATGAGTAAACATGAGAACTAAATGTTATTGCAAATATGGTTGGTTCATAATCTTTACTGAAAACTTGAATGCTGGCTTTACATATTCACAACAACAAGATCAAACAGAGTTTGTAAAAGTTTCTCTTTATCACTTTCAGTTTGTCAACTGAATTGCTTGAAGACAAGCAATGGTTTAAGATTGGGGGAGTTGATACGTCTCCACCGTATCTACTTTTCCAAACACTTTTGACCTTCTTTTGGACTCTAACTTGCATGATTTGAATGGAACTAACCCGGACTGACGCTGTTTTCAGCAGAATTGCCATGGTGTTATTTTTGTGTAGAAATAAAAGTTCTCGAAATGACCTGAAACTTCACGGAGAATATTTTTGGAATTTATAAAAAACACTGGCGAAAGAATCAACACCAAGGGGCCCACACCCTATCCACAAGGGTGGAGGGCACGCCCACCCCCTGGGGCGCGCCCCCTGCCTCGTGATCCCCCTGAGGCTCCACCGACGTCAACTCCAACTCTATATATTCACGTTCGGGGAGAAAAAATCAAAGAGAAGGATTCATCGAGTTTTACGATACGGAGCCGCCGCCAAGTCTTAATATCTCTCGGGAGGGCTGATCTGGAGTCCGTTCGGGGCTCCGGAGAGGAGAATCCGTCGTCGTCGTCATCGTCAACCATCCTCCATCACCAATTTCATGATGCTCACCGCCGTGCGTGAGTAATTCCATCGTAGTCTTGCTAGACAGTGATGGGTTGGATGAGATTTATCATGTAATCGAGTTCGTTTTTGTTCGGGTTTGATCCCTATTATCCATTATGTTCTGAAATTGATGTTGGTATGACTTTGCTATGCTTAATGCTTGTCACTAGGGCCTGAGTGCCATGATTTCAGATCCGAACCTATTATGTTTTCATGAATATATGTGAGTTCTTGATCCTATTTTGCAAGTCAATAGTCACCTACTATGTGTTATGATCCGGTAACCCCGAAGTGACAATAATCAGGACCACTCCCGGTGATGACTATAGTTTGAGGAGTTCATGTATTCATTACGTGTTAATTCTTTGTTCTGGTACTCTATTAAAAGGAGGGATTAATACCCCTTAGTTTCCAATAGGACCCCGCTGCCACGGGAGGGTAGGACAAAAGATGTCATGCAAGTTCTTTTCCATAAGCACGTATGACTATATTCGGAATACGTGCCTACATTACATTGATGAACTGGAGCTAGTTCTGTGTCACCCTATATTATAACTGTTGCATCAGGAATCGCATCTGACATAATTATCCATCACTGATCCATTGCCTATGAGCTTTTCACATATTGATCTTTGCTTAGTTACTTTTCTGTTGCCACTGCTACAATCACTACAAAACTATTACTATTACTTTTGCCACCGTTACCGCTACTTCCATATTACTTTGCTACTAAATACTTTGCTGCAGATATTAAGTCTTTCAGGTGCGGTTGAATTGACAACTCAACTATTAATACTTGAGAATATTCTTTGGCTCCCCTTGTGTCGAATCAATAAATTTGGGTTGAATACTCTACCCTGAAAAATTGTTGTTATCCCCTATACTTGAGGGTTATCAAGACTATTTTCTAGCGATGTTGCCGGGGAGCATAGCTCTATTCTTTGAGTCACTTGGGATTTATATCTGTTGATCAGTATGAGGAACTTGAAAGATGAAAGATCCAAGATTTTTCCGTCAACTATGAGGGGAGGTAAGGAACTGCCATCTAGCTCTGCACTTGATTCACCTTCTGTTTTGAGTAAACTTGCGACACCTACTCCTGCTATTGATTCTGATATGTCGCATGTTATTGATGATGCCACTTCTTCTATGCATGATGCTTATGATGAAACTACTTCTATGCTTGATAATACTGTGCCAATAGGTGAATTTCTTGATGAACAACTTGATAGGGTTAGAGAGAATGAAATTATTGAAACTGGTAATATTGATGAAAGTGATGATGGAGATTCTCCCCTAGGTATGAATTGCCTGATGTGCCTGAGGGTTATGTTATGGATGAAGAAACTGCTAGAGATCTTTTAGCTTGCAAAGATAGATATAATCTTAAGAAACTGTTAGCTAAGCTAAAAGAAAAGTCTTTGAATGCTAGAATGAAATATGACCCTGCTTTTGCTACTTCACCTATCTGTATTTCTGATAAGGATTATGATTTTTCTATCAATCCTGAGATAATTACTTTAGTTGAATCTAATCCTTTTCATGGCAATGAATCTGAAACTGTTGTGGCACATCTTACTAAATTGAATGATATAGCCACCCTATTCACTAATGAGAAGAAAATCTTTACTACTATATCCTTAAGTTATTTCCGTTCTCATTAAAGGGTGATGCTAAAATATGGTTTAATTCTCTTGATCCTGGTTGTGTGCGTAGTCCCCAGGATATGATTTATTATTTCTCTGCTAAATATTTCCCCGCTCATAAGAAACAAGCAGCCTTAAGGGAAATATATAATTTTGTGCAAATTGAAGAAGAGAGTCTCCCACAAGATTGGGGGAGGCTTCTCAGATTACTTAATGCTTTGCTTGATCATCCTCTCAAGAAAAATGAAATACTTTATATCTTTTATAATGTACTAACCGATGCTTCCAGAGACCACCTAGATAGTTGTGCTAGTTGCGTTTTCAGGGAAAGAACTCTGAGCAAGCAAAATTGCTATTGAATAATATATTGAGTAATGATAATGATTGAACACTTCATGAATCAACCCCTAAGCCAACTCTGAAGAAAAGGGGTATTCTATTTCTCAGTCCTGAAGATATGCAAGAGGCAAAGAAATCTATGAAAGAAAAGGGTATTAAAGCTAAAGATATTAAGAATTTACCACCTATTCAAGAGTACATGGTCTTGATAACCCGACACAGGTAGTAAAGGTAAATTCTCCTATAGATTTGATGAAGGTGATATTCCTTGTTATAAGTATGCTAGCCAATGCTTAGATGAGTTTGATAATTTTATTGTTAAAAAAGAAAACTTCAATGCTTATGTTGATAGACAATTGAAACGTAATGCTTATATGATTGAACACTTGAGTGATTATATGTCTAGAGTTAAAGGCGAGCTTAAACTTATTAGTAAACATGCTTCTATGGTTACCACTCAAGTAGAACCAGTGCTTAAAGCTCAGAATGATTTGCTCAATGAATTAATAATGACAAAAATGATAATGCTGTTAGAGTTGTGACTAGAGGGGGTAGAATGACTCAGGAACCTTTGTATCCTGAGGGCCACCCTAAGAGAATTGAGCAAGATTCTCATAGAACTAATGTTGATGCACCTATTTCTTCTAAAAAGAAGAAAAAGAAAAATGATAGGACTTTGCATGCTTCGAGTGAACCTGTTGTTGACACACCTGAGAATCCCAATGATATTTCTATTTCTGATGCTGAAACACAATCTGGTAATGAACATGAACCTAGTGATAATGTTAATGATGGTGTTAATGTTGATTCTCAACCTAGCAATAACAATGATGTAGAGATTGAACCTGCTGTTGATCTTGATAACCCACAATCAAAGAATCAACGTTATGATAAGAGAGACTTCGTTGCTAGGAAGCACGTTAAAGAAAGAGAACCATGGGTTTAGAAACCCATGCCTTTTCCTCCTAAACCATCCAAGAAAAAGGATGACAAGGATTTTGAGCGCTTTGCTGAAATGATTAGACCTATCTTTTTGCGTATGCGTTTGACTGATATGCTTAAAATGAATCCTTATGCTAAGTATATGAAAGATATTGTCACAAATAAAAGGAAGATACCGGAAGCTAAAAAATTTCCACCATGCTTGCTAATTATACTTTTAAGGGTGGAATACGATAGAAACTAGGAGATCCCGGAGTACCAACAATACCATGCTCCATTAAGAGAAACTATGTTAAAACTGCTTCATGTGATCTTGGAGCCGGTGTTAATGTTATGCCTCTTTGTTTATATCGTAGACTTGATTTGAATAAGCTGACAACTACTGAAATATCTTTGCAAATGGCCGATAAATCAACTGCTATACCTGTCAGTATTTGTGAGAATGTGCCTGTTCTGGTTACAAACGTTACTATTTTAACGGGCTTTGTTATTCTTGATATTCCCGAGGACGATAGTATGTCTATTATTCTTGGTAGACCCTTTTTGAATACTGCAGGGGCTGTTATTGATTGCAAGAAAGGAAATGTCACTTTTCATGTTAATGGTAATGAGCATACGGTACACTTTCCGAGGAAACAACCTCAAGTCCATAGTATCAATTCTATTGGAAAAATTTCAATGATTACTATTGGAGGTTTTGAATTTCCTATTCCTACTGTCAAGAATAAATATGATATTCTTATTGTTGGGGACGTTCATATCCTCGTTGAGGTAACTTAGTGTTATTAGAAAATTATCCGGTCTCATGCAATTCGGAAAGAGTTTGTTAACAAGACTTGATCAACCTTGTTAGTTGATCCCTTTTGATGAGCATGAGATGGATGAAGTTAGGAAGCACAACTCTCTGAACCCCCCTTTTAATTTCTGTTATTTAGACTAAATAAAGCAAAAATAGTATTTTATGTCTGTTTTCTGAATTATCCTCGCAATAAAAAATACCTCAAAATAAAAGTTCTCCAATTGTCCTGAAAATTACATACGATTTTTGTAGAATTTTTAAGAATATCTGGTGCTGAGAACACACCAGGGGGCCACACCACCTGGTCACGAGGGTCCAGGGCGCGCCCACCCCCTGGGCACTCCCCCTGCCTCATGGACCCCACGTGGCCCCCTCCACTTATTCCAGCACCCACACACTTGGTCTTCCTCTAGAAAAAATCCTCCCATAGCTCAAACCCGTGTTCTAGCTCATCTTGCTGCCATTTTCGATCTCCTTGCTCAAAGCTCCATTCACAAAACTGCTTTGGGGGATTGTTCTTCGGTATGTGACTCCTCCAATGGTCCAATTAGTTTTTGTTCTAGTGCTTTATTTATTGCAAATTTTGCTGCTTAGGTGACCCTGTTCTTGAGCTTGCATGTCAATTTTATATGGTCCAAAGTAGTTTTAATGCATGATATAGCTTGTAGGCACTTGTGGGAGTAGTTGCTATTAATCTAGTTGAGTTTGGTTCACTTTTATTTTAAGTCACTAAAAATTTCAGAAATTTTTCAGAGGAAGAAATATTCTTAGGAAATTGTACCAAGGTGGTTCGTCAAGGAAGCAAGGACCCAGGCTCACGATACGTGAGCTGGACAATGAACTACCAAGGGAAGCTCAAGTGCGGCCTTGTGAATGGCCGTCAGAAGAGTTTATGGTCCAAGCAGGTATCAAGGATGAATTTGACGCATATGTGCATAATGCTGATCTTGAGGGCTTCGTGTTAGATAAGTGCCCGCAATACTGTTACCTAACTGATTCCTTTGTGAGAAGGTTTAAATTTACATCCTCGCGCAATTCTCACACTGTTCTATTCCATCTTTAGGATAAATCATATACCATGGACCTAGAAGATTTTAATATTTCTTGTAAACTCTCACAGTGGGGCAATGTTAGTGAACCTCGCAAATCTGAATATAAAGACTTACTTGCTAGTATTACTGTGGGGGATCTAGAGAAATCACACAAGCTACCATAGGGAGCATTCATTTACATTCCAAACATTATTTTGCTCTCTTCATTAGTAGATGCATTAATAGTAAAGATGAGGCTTGTCACATGTGTGTTCCAGATCTTAGTGTCCTCAAGAGTGCAGTATTAGGTGATAAACAATATAACTTGGGGGCCATTGTTGCATGAAGGTTACATCACAACAGTGTAAGTGGAGATGTGTTCTGTGGAATTTATGTAACTCGTGTAGCTAATTATCTTAATATACCCATTCATGGAAATGATATAGAGTTACTTCCTGCTTTCCCAGATTATAATGCCATGGTTCGCCATCAGTTTGTTGAGAGGAATGAACAATTCCTCTAGTACCGACTAATCTTTGACAAATGGCGCACCGTCCATGTTGCCCTCCCTGCTCCTACTTTCTTTGACTTTCATGCAAAAAGGAGATATGTTATAACCAGGGAGGAAGTGAACGAATATGAGAGGAGGACGGAGGCAGCTCGCCTCCAAGTTGCAGCTCGTCAGGCAGTAGCTGCTGCATCTCAGTATGATCCCAACTACAACTTTGGTTATCCACTAGGCCAGTAGTGATCATTGACGAACTTAGGTCAAAAGCCTAAGCTTGGGGGATTACATATTTCTCACCGACATTACATTCCTACTTACACACTCCTGCCAGTTGTCGGTGCTCATACTTTTTAATTGTACTATCCATGCTAGTTTAATTTCTTTTTAAGTCTTCTTCTTGTGTGTCTAAACAACCTTACTAAAAACCAAAAAAAATTAGTTGCATCTTTTAGCTAGTTTACTTTCCATGCATGTTGTAGTAAATAAAAGAAAACCCAAAAAGATTTCTTGTTCTTCTTTTGCTTGTTGGGAGCTTTCCCGTGTAACTAGTTTTGTTTCTTTTCTTTTCTTTGGGGGTCGAGAGGAGAAGACAATGATGAAAATGTTGAGTGGTTCTCATATGCATTATTGTTGATCTAACCAAGAGCCCATATTATCTTGTCTTCTCCCTTATATTAAATGCTTGCAGATTCCAGCTTAGTCCAATGCACGTGCTCTATTATTATTATCCACACCGTTCGGTCGTGCAAGTGAAAGGCAATAATGACGATATATGACAGACTGATTAAGATGAGAAAAGCTAGTATGAACTCGACTTATCTTGTTTTTGTTAATATGATTAGTTCATCGTTCCTGATTCAGCCTATTATGAATGAAACATGTTTGCAATGACAATTAGAGATTATAGTTTCTCATGCCATGCTTAATTTGCTAGGAGTTTATAATTGTTTACCTTGCGTGCCAACATGCTATTTAAATGGTTGTGATGTGGTATGATACGGTGGTAGCCTCCTTTGAACGATTCGAGTGGCTTGACTTGGCACATGTTCACACATGTAGTTGAAACAAAATCTACATAGCCTCCACGATATTTATGTTCATGGTGAATTATATCCTACTCATGCTTGCACTTAGTGTTGATTAATTTTAATGCATGTTCATGACTGTTGTCGCTCTCTAGTTGGTCGCTTCCCAGTCTCTTTCTAACCTTCACTTGTACTAAGCGGGGATACTGCTTGTGAATCCCTTCCATAAACCCCAAAAGTTATTCCATATGAGTCCACCATACCTTCCTATATGCGGTATCTACCTGGCGTTCCAAGTAAATTTGTATGTGCCAAACTCCAAACCATCAAATGAAATTCTGTTTTGTATGCTTGAATAGGTCATGTATCAACTAGGGCTGTCTATATCTTCCATGCTAGGTGGGCTATTCTCACGAGGAGTGGACTCCGCTCCTCATTCACGAGAAAATGGCTGGTAACCGGGACGCCCAGTCCCGTGCTTAAATTAAAATAATTGCAAACAAAACTCCCCCAGGATTGTTGTTAGTTGGACGCACCCGTTGTTTCAGACAAGCCATGGATTGATGTTTGTTGGTGGTGGGGGAGTATAAACTTTACCATTCTGTTTGGGAACTGCTTATAATGTGTGTATCATGGAAGATATCGAGATCTCTTGGTTGTTATGTTGACAATGAAAGTATACCACTCAAAATATTATTTATCTCTATTTCAAAACTTGAGCTCTGGCACCTCTGCAAATCCCTGCGTCCCTCTGCGTAGGGCCTCTCTATTTACTTTTATGTTGAGTCATCATCCTCTTATTAAAAAGCACTAGTTGAAGAGCACCACTGTCATGTGCATGCATTACTATTAATTTACATTGAGTATGAGTTCTAGTGGATCTATTTTACAATGAATTACAATGTTTAGTCAGTCCTTGAGCTTCAGAGGCACTCTGCATTTATGTTCTGCGGTCTCAAGAAGGGCTAGCAAGATTCCATCTTTTTATATCATATTATGATTGTTTTGAGAAAGTGTTGTCATCCAAGATTTATTATTATTGCTCGCTAGTTGATTATGCCATTGATATGAGTAAACATGAGAACTAAATGTTATTGCAAATATGGTTGGTTCATAATCTTTGCTAAAAACTTGAATGCTGGCTTTACATATTCACAATAACAAGATCAAACAGAGTTTGTAAAAGTTTCTCTTTATCACTTTCAGTTTGTCAACTGAATTGCTTGAAGACAAGCAATGGTTTAAGCTTGGGGGATTTGATACGTCTCCATCGTATCTAGTTTTCCAAACACTTTTGACCTTGTTTTGGACTCTAACTTGCATGATTTGAATGGAACTAACCCGGACTGACGCTGTTTTCAGCAGAATTGTCATGGTGTTATTTTTGTGTAGAAATAAAAGTTCTCGAAATGACCTGAAACTTCACGGAGAATATTTTTGGAATTTATAAAAAACATTGGCGAAAGAATCAACACCAAGGGGCCCACACCCTATCCACAAGGGTGGAGGGCACTCCCACCCCCTGGGGCGCGCCCCCTGCCTCGTGATCCCCCTGAGGCTCCACCGACGTCAACTCCAACTCTATATATTCACGTTCGGGGAGAAAAAATCAAAGAGAAGGATTCATCGACTTTTACGATACGGAGCCGCCGCCAAGCCTTAATCTCTCTCGGGAGGGCTAATCTGGAGTCCGTTCGGGGCTCCGGAGAGGGGAATCTTTCGTCGTCATCGTCAACCATCTGCCATCACCAATTTCTTGATGCTCACCGCCGTGCGTGAGTAATTCCATCGTAGGCTTGCTAGACATTGATGGGTTGGATGAGATTTATCATGTAATCGAGTTAGTTTTTGTTCGGGTTTGATCCCTATTATCCATTATGTTCTGAAATTGATGTTGCTATGACTTTGCTATGCTTAATGCTTGTCACAAGGGCCTGAGTGCCATGATTTCAGATCCGAACCTATTATGTTTTCATGAATATATGTGAGTTCTTGATCCTATTTTGCAAGTCAATAGTCACCTACTATGTGTTATGATTCGGTAACCCCGAAGTGAGAATAATCGGGACCACTCCCGGTGATGACTATAGTTTGAGGAGTTCATGTATTCATTAAGTGTTAATTCTTCGTTCCGGTACTCTATTAAAAGGAGGGATTAATACCCCTTAGTTTCCAATAGGACCCCGCTGCCACGGGAGGGTAGGACAAAAGATGTCATGCAAGTTCTTTTCCATAAGCATGTATGACTATATTCGGAATACGTGCCTACATTACATTGATGAACTGGAGCTAGTTCTGTGTCACCCTATATTATAACTGTTGCATCAGGAATCGCATCTGACATAATTATCCATCACTGATCCATTGCCTATGAGCTTTTCACATATTGATCTTTGCTTAGTTACTTTTCCGTTGCCACTGCTACAATCACTACAAAACTATTACTATTACTTTTGCCACCGTTACCGCTACTTCCATATTACTTTGCTACTAAATACTTTGCTGCAGATATTAAGTCTTTCAGGTGCGGTTGAATTGACAACTCAACTATTTATACTTGAGAATATTCTTTGGCTCCCCTTGTGTCGAATCAATAAATTTGGGTTGAATACTCTACCCTTTTAAAACTGTTGTGATCCCCTATACTTGTGGGTATCAGTCTAAATGAAATTTTATTGCCACGCAAGGCTCGTCTCTTTCGCTCTACATGTTCAGCTCCTTTTTGTACAATAACTGACATTCATAGGAATAAAACATAGTAAGATTATGTAAGGAGTGCATGCACAAATCCAGAGTGATGGTAGCAGACTGTGGATAGACCCAAAACCAATGATAGCAGGAAGATAATAGCTTTAGTTAAAAAATACAGATAATGGCTCCTTTAATGTTTGTTTGCACCCAACATGAAACTCATAGTAGACACCCGAGATTAACCAGATAGTAGACAGATCGGATCGATTGCTGCCCCAATATATACCACACAACCATTTAAAAACTTAAGTTTCAGCATTAGTTTGGACCTGACTCAGAGTCCAATAGGTGAACACGATGATAAAGTAGCATGTCATCATATTAAGTGATGCATAATGTAAGCAGACACGGAAGAGTGCGACCTCTCTTGCAGACCCATGTAGTCCTCAAGGTCATCTGCTCAGTTGATGATGGTAATGCATTTGTCGTGGCTGCCGGCAGCAGGGAAGAAGATCTGAGGTGGCGAAAGAAAGTCTGGAGAGCGGATCCCTGCTGTGGTGAACCCTTTCGTCGGTGGAGCAGCTGAGCTAGGGTGGAACACAACGTAGCAGGAGAAGACAAACTACACAAGGTTTCCTTTGACACATATCTGTAATAGAAGTAATTGTGTAAGGGCTTGTTTGAATTTGACGATTCTAACAATGCAGGGATAGGAAATAGAAAGGAATAGGATAGGAATGCACGTGCAAAACAGAGAATTTAAAAACACAGGATTTCTGCCAATCTGGGTGTTTGGTTCACAAGAATTGGCAGATCACAAGATTCAAAGAAGCATGATGAGATTAAGTCAAACCACAAGAAAATGTACGGTTATAATGCTATTATGCTACTATCTCTTAGTATTGTGCTTCGTGAATAGGAATTTGAAAAGGAGGACAAGTGGAAATTAAAATTCCTATGGTTTTGTGGGGACCCCGACTCATAAGTCGAGATCACCGAATGCACGTGTACAGTGATCCCAGAGATCAATGCTCACTGAACACACAGAAGCTGAATAACAAGAGTCTTACATCCATACATACCGTTTTACACAAGTAGGACCATTATGGTCAAGTCTTGAGTGTATCATCGCAGCGGAAATCTTCAATAACAACTTGGACCCAAGCCATCTGCCTTAACCCTACAGGCATTCTGACTTGGAAACGTCCTAGTTTGCATGTTCGACTCCAAAGAACTCTTCTTCGAACTCATGTTCTTCCATGCCTGGCCAATTAAATAACCAGTGGCAAGCCAATGAGTACTTTGAATGTACTCGCAAGCAACCCATGTTTTGTTTCAAGATACAACAATGCATGATATAGGTAAATTTTTGCAGAAAGCTATTTTTGAGTGCAACGACATGTTCAACCACTTGTAAGACATGCATCAGGAGAATTCAAGTAACCATGAGGACAGGTTACAGATATCAACATAGATAGAGTGGGCATCAACCCAACTCAATCATGTCAAGTCCCTTGACTTGACCCACGTAGATCTTCCCACTTATCCAAACACACACACTGGTTTGTAACATGTGGACGTAGCCCAAGAGCGGTTACCCAACTGTCCTTGACCGTGGACACGGCTATTCGAATAGTTTTACACTCTGCAGAGGTTGCACACTTTACCCACAAGATCCGGGGAACTTCCGTGTCATCCACGACCCGCGGTACCTCAAGTACACGGGGTAAGCACTTGATCACTATCTTCCCCTAGACGACACTAACATGGAGTCCACTCATTGTTCCGTATCCTCACGATGTACATCATACGAGACTCACTCGAGATCGTAACATGCGAGAGGGGACACAACGGTGTATCCGGTGCCCTATGAAAATAGTCATGTCCGCCCTACCTGGCACGACTCCGTCCCGAGAGAGCGCACCAACAACTCTCCCGTCACTAGTAATGTGGGCTCCAAGCTAGTATTGGCCTAGGTAATCAATAATGTCCTTTCCCATACAAGGGTAGAGTGGTTGCGCATGTAAGGTTGGAATAACGGTCGCAACTAAAACCAATCCGTTTTGAAAAACAACACACACACTTGCCTCGGTACACCACTTCGTCGTCAAGTGGTTACCAAACTCATCATCTCCCCCGGGCATAAGTGGCACCCGATGGGGTTTTTCGAAAAGTCTTTTGGAAATACTTCGTCTCCATCACCATGCATATTCCCGTCCCTTTTTACGTAGCACTACTTTAGCATCCTATCTACTCCCACCGGCATAACCCTCATAAGGAGGTAGGGTCATGCACAATGCGAGTATCAACGAGGAAGTAATAGAGGCAACCCATCAAAGTGGTTACCATCTCATCATGATTCTGATGCAACACTAATAAAGTGCTATATGACATGCATAAAAAGGGTTTCATAGACATGGTCAAAGGGCTGCTTGCCTGGCTCAACAAAGTCTTCTGGGTCTTCAAAGTCTTTTGGTCCAACTCCTTCATCAGCAACGCAATCTATCGTCGCAAAATATTAACGAGAAAAATAAGGCAATAATAAAAAAGAAAAACCAAAGTGCTCAGAAAAATGTCAACTCATTTTTGTTAAATACTAGGGTTAAAACTGAGAAGGGGAAAATTCTTATTTTTGGATCTGGAGCTACAGGGACAGAGCAATGGATTTTCAGACAAGGATTTAATTGTTCAAATTTGCATTTAAATTTGAACATCACAAAAAAGTTGGTTGGGCATGTATGAAAGTTACACCATTAAATAGGTGAGATTTTTACAAGAATTTAGGAGCTAGAATTATTGCATTTGGATGTTTATTTAATCCTGTGGAATTTTTGCAAGTTTAACAGAAAAGAAAAAGGAAAAAGGGCACCGTGCAACTGGGCCAGAACAGCCACAGCGCAGCAGGCCCAGAGAGGATCCAGCCCGTGCGAGGCTGCCATGTCGAAGGCGTAATTTCAAAATACGCCTTGAGCCGACGGGCGGAACGATACGCGCGCGCGTGCGTTTCAAACCTGACGGGTGGAGCCCACCTGTCAGAATGTGAGGCTGACCGACGGGCCCCATGGCCGTCGTCTTCAACCTCAGGCCAGAGGGGGAGGCGGGCTCACCAGCGACGATGCAGGGCACGGCGAGGTCGGGCGAGGGCACGGCTGGGCTCAGCGTCGTGTCGCCGTTCGGGTGGAGGTGGAGTTGGTCACCGGAGCAGCCTGGTTCGCCGGTGATGAGGTCACGCGGCGGAGGTGCTTCAGGCATCGGTGGTTCCAGCCGTTCCCGGTTACAAAAGAGTGGGGGAAGAGAGGAGAAGAGGTCAGTGGTGTTGCGTGGTTCCAGATCAAGAGAGAATGAGGGCGGAGGAGGCTTCTACCTCGCGAATGCCGACGAGTCGAGGCGGCGGAGCTCGAGGTTGATGTCGAGCTCGAGCGGCTCTGGGGACAAATGGGTGGTGCGGGAGGTGGATTAGGAGTGTGGGGGAGTGACACGAAGTGATATAGAGGCTTGGGGTCGCCTTTTGTAGGCTGGCCGAGGTCCACCGTAGGCGCGGCCTACGGGTGCCCGCAGGATCGGCTCGGGTGTCCGTTAGAGAGGGAATGGAGGGCTCGGGGTGCTCGTGGGAGTGGTCTAGGGTGCCAGGGAGAGAGAGAGGAGGAGCGGGGCGAGCTGCGGGTGGGCCATAGGAGCGGCGTGAGCATTGGCTTGAACGGGGCGGCATTCTAGCGCAAGCTGCAGGAGAGAGAGAAGGGCGCGTGAGCAAGTGGGTGGCCTGCTGGCGTGGAGCGGACGTTGAGGGGCATCGACTAGCGCGCGGGGGAGGCTCGAGGTGGCCGGGAGGCACGGCGTCAATGGTCGGGTGCCCTGCCAGGCGCTCTAGAGCGCGACTTTGGCCGGCATCCGCGGCTTTCCCGCATCCGCGTGCGTCCACTTGCGTCTGGCAGCTGCAGGTGGCATGGGCAAAAGCTGGGGAGTGCCTTGGATGCTCTGGAAGGCTGAGAGGAGAGAGGGAGGTTGAGAGAGAGAGAGAGGAATCCACTATCTAGAGAAGAAAAATGGGGTTCTCCCTCCCTTCATCATTGCTTCCTCGGACAGCAAAGCACACAGGTGCTAGAGGGGGACTAGGAGGGGTCGTGGTAGAAAGTTGAGCGTACGGAGATTAGTGGAAGAGGCCAAAAATGGGATTTTTGTAAAGTGGCATAAGGTGTTTGATGCTGGTTTGGGCCAGTAGATTGTTTCCATTAGCCATGAGACTCCACAGGATGGAATGCAACATGTAATTAGGGCCTTCCACCAATTTTGAGCTTATTTGGGCAAAGTTGCCAATGCAACTTTTGTAAACCCTAGAAATTAGCAGAAATGAACTTGTGCAGATCTAGTTGATCAAATCATTTCTCCTTCATGCACCACTTGGTGTAGTGGCCTCATTTGGTCATATGAACATGATCACAAAAGTTGGGGTCAAGGAGATAAAGTTGGTAGTACAAAGTTGTTCAAATTTGATTCTGTTCAGAGAGGGTTTTGGTGCATTTTGGTGAACCAAACTGACCTTAATTGAGATGAGGATTTGCAAGGTGACTACAATATGCATTTTTAACTTGCTGGATTTTCCTTGGATTTTTATGAAAATACTTCCTATGGAAATATTTCAAATCCTTGAAATGGGCAGAAATGGTTTTGGGAGGTTTTGTCCAATATTTTGAACATGGCCATGTGTTGAAACTCTTATATATGGAAAATATATGTCCACTGAGTTTCCCTGATTTTTGTCAAATATTTTCGAGACATTAAAATAATGTTTCCCTATTAAAGACCATTTCTGTCCTTAAGAAAAGCTTATAAATAAAATAGGAAAATAACTGTTAAAAATTATATTTTTGTGGTTTATGGGAATCCTATATCTAATAGGTTTCAAATATACTCTTTGAAATATTTTTCATACCCCAAATCAAGTACTTGTAGTGCAAACCTCAACTCAAGGGTTTTTGGAAAACTAAATTTTGAAAATACTATTTGGCCAAATTATTTTTGTAGGAAAATACTATATTGTACTATACACATGGCATGATCATTGGGCAGAAGTCTGTGGCAAGGAGATGAAGTACAGAAGGTGGAGTAGTTGACTTTGAAGTGCACTTGAAAAATCACACAAAGAAAACCAACTCCAAAATAAAAGCCAAATAATGCAAAAGTTTTTGTTGGTCCAATTTTTTCATGCTTTAATAATGAAAATGGCATGTTACAAAATGCAGGGTGTGATAGACCTACCCCCCTTACAAGAATCTCGTCCCCGAGATTCCTAAACTAGGCTTTAAAGAGATACGAAAACTCGGATCTAAGGTAGTCTTCATGTTCCCAGGTTGCTTCTGCTTCAGTGTGGTTGCTCCACTGGACTTTGAAGTACTTGATGGTGCAGCTTCGAGTGCGTCGCTCAGCCTCATCCAAAATGCAGATGGGACTCTCACGGTATGTCAAATCAGGCTGAAGGTCAATGGCGTGGTTATTGACGTCCTTGTAAAGATCAGGCTTGTCTAGAACCTGGAGACACTTCCGGAGTTGTGACACGTGGAATACGTTGTGCACATCGGATAGTTCAGGTGGCAGTTCCAACTGGTAAGCCACTTCTCCTCGTCGGTCAGTGATCTTGAAGGGGCCGATGTATCTTGGGGCGAGCTTTCCTTTGACATGGAAGCGCTGGGTTCCCTTAAGAGGTGTGACCCGGAGATAGATATGGTCCCCAACTCGGAAGTTCATGTCTCTACGACGTGAGTCAGTGTAGCTCTTCTGCCTTGACTTGGCAGTCTTCAAACGCTCTCTGACAAGCTGGAGTTGCTCTTCTGCTTCACGGAGGATATCAGACCCAAAGACTAGTCCTTCTCCGGTCTCTGACCAATTGAGGGGTGTGCGGCACTTCCGCCCGTATAACACCTCAAATGGTGCCATCTGAAGGCTTGACTAATAACTGTTGTTGTAGGAGAACTCGGCGAAAGGGAGGCAATCTTCCCAACTAGCTCCATATGCTAAGACACAGGCTCGGAGCATGTCTTCGAGTATCTGATTCACTCGTTCTGTCTGACCTCCGGTCTGTGGGTGGAAAGCAGTGCTGAAGGACAACTTGGTCCCCATGGCCTCTTGGAACTTCTTCCAGAACCTTGAGGTAAACTAGGTTCCTCGGTCTGACGCAATCTCCTTGGGAACATCATGAAGGCTTACGATTCTGTTTATGTAGAGGCTAGCTAGCTGGTTTCCCTTGTAAGTCGTTTTGACAGGAATGAAATGGGCTACTTTGGTCAAATGGTCGACTATGACCCAGATGGAGTCATGTCCCTTATTTGACCCGGGTAATCCAGTGATGAAGTCCATTCCGACTTTATCCCATTTCCATTCAGGCACCTTCAGAGGCTGTAACAATCTAGCGGGTCGCTGATGTTCAGCTTTGACCCTTTGGCATATGTCACACTTAGCGATGAAAGTGGCTATCTCTCTATTCATGCCATGCCACCAGAATCTTTCCTTTAGGTCTTGATACATCTTGGTTCCTTCGGGGTGGATGGAATACGGGGTGTCATGAGCTTCTTGCAAGATCAAATTCTTGAGCTCAATCTTGTTGGGTACGCAAATGCAATTCCCAAACCACACAATTCCTTGCTCATCCTTTGAGAATCCTGGGGCCTTGCCTGCCTTGATCTTCCTCTTGATGCATTCAATACTTTCGTGTCCCTTCTGAGCTTCCTTAACATCATCTATCAAGGTAGGCCTAACTTCGAGGTTGTCCAAGAATCCTGGTGCAACTAGTTCCAATCCGAAGCTTTCAAGTTCTACATACAAGGCGGGTAGCCTGTCCTTAAGCATAGCATTCAAGGAACAAGCCTTTCTGCTTAATGCATTTGCTACCACATTAGCCTTTCTAGGGTGGTATTGAACACTAAGGTCATAATCCTTGATCAACTCTAGCCATCTTCTTTGCCTCATGTTCAATTTCTTCTGAGTGAAAATATACTTCAGACTTTTGTGATCCGTGTATATCTCACACCGCTTCCCTAGGAGGTAATGTCGCCATGTTTTCAGGGCATGAACTACAGCTGCCAACTCGAGGTCATGAGTAGCATAGTTCTCTTCATGAGGCCATAGTTGCCTTGAAAGGTAAGCTATGACTCTGCCCTCTTGCATCAGAACACCTCCCAGTCTGGTTCTTGACGCATCACAATATATCACAAACTCCTTGTGTATATCTGGTGTGGCCAGAACTGGGGCGGTGGTCAATCTCTTCTTCAGCTCCTGGAAGCTCTCTTCGCACTTCAGCGTCCATTCAAACTTCTTGTCCTTCTTCAAGAGCCGCGTCATGGGTCGGGCAATGCTTGAGAATCCTTCAACGAACTTGTGGTAATATCCTGCGAGTCCGAGGAAGCTTCTGACTTCCTTCACATTGCTTGGGGATTGCCATTCAGTCACGGCTTCAATCTTAGCGGGATCTACCGACAATCCTTCTTCGGTCAAAACATGACCCAAGAATCCAACCTCATGCAGCCAAAATTCGCACTTGCTGAATTGGCATACAGTTGGTGCTCTCGAAGCTTGTCTAGGACCATCCTCATGTGTTGCTCGTGCTCTTCTTCCATCTTCGAGAAGACAAGAATGTCATCAATGAAGACAACGACGAACTTGTCCAAATATTCCATGAAGACCTTATTCATGAGACACATGAAGTAAGCTGGGGCATTGGTCAATCCAAAGGACATGACTGTGCACTCATACAGGCCATATCTGGTTACAAATGCCGTCTTCGGAATATCTTGGGGTCTAATTTTCAGCTGGTAGTACCCAGATCTAAGGTCGATCTTGGAGAACACCTTGGCCCCATTGAGTTAATCGAACAGATCTTCAATCTTGGGAAGTGGATACTTGTTCTTGACTGTAACTTCACTGAGGGAATGATAGTCAATGCATAAGCGGATAGTACCGTCCTTCTTTGCCACAAACAGAACGGGTGATCCCCAAGGGGAGGCACTAGGGCGGATAAATCCCTTCCTCAACTGCTCTTCCAGTTGCTTCTTCAACTCTGCTAACTCTTCCGATCCAATTCTATAAGGCTTCTTATAGATGGGTCCTGCTCCAGGTATGAGCTCGATGATGAACTCAATGTCTCGGTCAGGGGGCATTCCCGGTAGCTCATCATGAAAGACATCAGGGTATTCGCATACTACTGGCACTTGCTCCAATCCAACTTCAGTCAGACAGTTGACTTGGTCGGCTTGAGCAGAGGAGGGGTTGGAGGCAAATTTAACTTCGACTCCTTGGTCATTGGTCACAGTGACAGTCCGGTTGGCACAATCTAACAAGCCTTGGTGCTTGATGAGTCAATCCATTCATAAGATCACAGCCAAGACTTGCGATCTTAAGATGATAAGGTCCGCTAGGAAGTCTATCCCATTAATGACAATCCCAACTCCTTTACATCCTATCTTGGCTCTCATATCTGCTCCGGGGGTTTGTACCACCATAGGGTTATTCAGGGGTGTAGGGGTCATGCCACTTTTTAATGCAAACTTCTGGGTGACAAATGAATGCGTGGCTACAGAATCAAACAAGACAGTTGCAGGTGCTGAGTTGACAACGAACGTACCCAGCACGACGTCCGGGTCTTCCTGGGCTTCTTCTGCAGTGACATGATTCACACGACCCTTGCCATTGTTGGGCGGGTTGCGGGGAGCTTGGTTCCTTGGTGGCATTCCGCGGCCTTGTCCTGGGTTCTGCGCATTGGGGCGCGAGGCGTCGAGCTTCTTGTTGGGGCAATTCTTGGAGTAGTGTCCTGGCTGACCACATCCAAAGCAAGTGACTTGGTTGGGGTTGCTGCTCTTGCCGGCATTGTTACTGGGGTTGCTGTAAGCTGGACTGGGGTTGGCATACTGCTGAGGCTGATAGTTGGTGCGGGTGCAGGGGCTCTTAGCTGCTGATAGGTTGGCTTGACCGGGGCTGGCTGCCACGGGTGAGGCTTCTGGTTGCTGGAGCTACCCTTGCTGATCATCTTGCGCTTACGGGTATCATCCAAAGCACATCGCTTGTCCTCAAGCATAAGTGCCTTGTTCACTAGATCATGAAAGGTTGGGCAGTCACACACAACAAGCGAGTACTGCAGAGTCTGGTTAAGGCCTTCCATGAAGCGCTCTCTATTGGCAGCATCAGTGCTGACATCCTCAGGGGCATTCCTTGACAGAACACTGAACTTCTGCATGTACTCCTTGACGGTGCTACTTCCTTGCTTCAGGGCTCGGAACTCACGTTTCTTGATGGCCATGATTCCGGAAGGAATATGGGCCTTGCGGAATTCTGTCTTGAAGTCATTCCAAGTGATGTTTTGCCCAGCATGCATGACCTTTAATCCATCCCACCAAGCTCTGGCAGTCCCCCTGAGACAGTGGGCAGCATATGCCACCCTCTCACGGTCTTCAGTGCAGCCGATTAGTTCCAACAGGTCCTCAATGGTGCGGACCCAGTCGTCTGCATCCAGGGGTTCAGCAGTCTCGATGAAGGTGGGTGGTGCATGCTTCTTGAACTCTACCAACGTGGAACGTCCATTGCCGTTTCCCACCGGCTGGCGGTTGACAGCCTGGGCAATCATCTGGAGGGCTGCAGTGTTGGCTTGGCGTTCCTCTCGTAAGGCTTGGAGAAGCTAAGCCATGTCCATGTTTGGAGGTGGTGGCGGTGGTGGAGCTTGTCCTTGGGTTTGGTCCTGACTAGCTCCCACTCCGGCTTCTTGCTGCTAAGTAGAGGCACCAGTACGTGTTACAACAGGCATCCTGTTGGAGCGGTCAAGGTCTCATGATTGGGAAAGATGAGGGAAAGCAATATAGATGGGATGCCTAGTGAGGGGGTGGGCGTGACACAATTTTAAGTTAAGCAAGGGCCAGAAGGGCCAAACTCATGCATTAAGACCAAATGGGTGATGTCTGGCAAGGCATCTTCCTTCTAGATTATCCATGAGGATTACAAGGAATCCAGTGGTCAGGGGCATAAGGGTTCTAGCGACCAAGGGTTTCGAAGGGGAAGAGATCAATAAGGAAAGTATACCTTAGTTTTCGAAAAACTGAGAAGGGAAGAGAAGTATAGATAGTTTTGAAAACTAGTAGTAGTTTTGGAAATAGTTTTACCCTAACTAACGACCATGCTAACTAAGGCTTCCTATAGTCAGGATGGCTCTGATACCAGCTCTGTGGGGACCCCGACTCATAAGTCGAGATCACCGAATGCACGTGTACAGTGATCCCAGAGATCAATGCTCACTGAACACACAGAAGCTGAATAACAAGAGTCTTACATCCATACATACCGTTTTACACAAGTAGGACCATTATGGTCAAGTCTTCAGTGTATCATCGCAGCGGAAATCTTCAATAACAACTTGGACCCATGCCATCTGCCTTAACCCTACAGGCATTCTGACTGGGAAATGTCCTAGTTCGCATGTTCGTCTCCAAAGAACTCTTCTTCGAACTCCTATTCTTCCATGCCTGGCCAATTAAATAACCAGTGGCAAGCCAATGAGTACTTTGAATGCACTCGCAAGCAACCCATGTTTTGTTTCAAGATACAACAATGCATGATATAGGTAAATTTTTGCAGAAAGCTAGTTTTGAGTGCAATGACACATTCAACCACTTGTAAGACATGCATCAGGAGAATTCAAGTAACCATGAGGACAGGTTACATATATCAACATAGATAGAGTGGGCATCAACCCAACTCAATCATGTCAAGTCCCTTGACTTGACCCACGTAGATCTTCCCACTTATCCAAACACACACACACTGGTTTGTAACATGTGGACGTAGCCCAAAAGCGGTTACCCAACTGTCCTTGACCGTGGACACAACAATTCGAATAGTTTTACACTCTGCAGAGGTTGCACACTTTACCCACAAGATCCAGGGAACTTCCGTGTCATCCACGACCCGCGGTACCTCAAGTACACGGGGTAAGCACTCGATCACTATCTTCCCCTAGACGACACTAACATGGAGTCCACTCGTTGTTCCGTATCCTCACGATGTACATCATACGAGACTTACTCGAGATCGTAACACGCGAGAGGGGACACAACGGTGTATCCAGTGCCCTGTGAAAATAGTCATGGCCGCCCTACCTGGCACGACTCCGTCCCGAGAGAGCGCACCAACAACTCTCCCGTCACTAGTAATGCAGGCTCCAAGCTAGTATTGGCCTAGGTAATCAATAATGCCCTTTCCCATACAAGGGTAGAGTGGTTGCGCATGTAAGGTTGGAATAACGGTCGCAACTAAAACCAATCCGTTTTGAAAAACAACACACACACTTGCCTCGATACACCACTTTGTCATCAACTGGTTACCAAACTCATCATCTCCCCCGGGCATAAGTGGCACCCGATGGGGGTTTTCGAAAAGTCTTTTGGAAATGCTTCGTCTCCATCACCATGCATATTCCCGTCCCTTTTTCGTAGCACTACTTTAGCATCCTATCTACTCCCACCGGCATAATCCTCATAAGGAGGTAGGGTCATGCACAATGCAAGTATCAACGAGGAAGTAATAGAGGCAACCCATCAAAGTGGTTACCATCTCATCATGATTCCGATGCAACAATAATAAAGTGCTATATGACATGCATAAAAAGGGTTTCATAGACATGGTCAAAGGGCTGCTTGCCTGGCTCAACAAAGTCTTCTGGGTCTTCAAAGTCTTCTGGTCCAACTCCTTCGTCAGCAACGCAATCTATCGTCGCAAAATATTAACGAGAAAAATAAGGCAATAATAAAACAGAAAAACCAAAGTGCTCAGAAAAATGTCAACTCATTTTTGTTAAATACTAGGGTTAAAACTGAGAAGGGAAAAATTCTTATTTTTGGATCTGGAGCTACAGGGACAGAGCAATGGATTTCCAGACAAGGATTTAATTGTTCAAATTTGCATTTAAATTTGAACAACACAGAAAAGTTGGTTGGGCATGTATGAAAGTTACACCATTAAATAGGTGAGATTTTTACAAGAATTTAGGAGCTAGAATTATTGCATTTGGATGTTTATTTAATCCTGTGGAATTTTGCAAGTTTAACAGAAAAGAAAAAGGAAAAAGGGCACCGTGCAACTGGGCCAGAACAGCCGCAGCGCAGCAGGCCCAAAGAGGATCCAGCCCGCGCGAGGCTGCCACGTCGAAGGCGTAATTTCAAAATACGCCTTCAGCTGATGGGCGAACCGGTACGCACGCGCGTGCGTTTCAAACCTGACGGGTGGAGCCCACCCGTCAGAATGTGAGGCTGACCGACGATCCCCACGGCTGTCGTCTTCAACCTCAGGCCAGAGGGGGAGGCGGGCTCACCGGCGACGATGCAGGGCACGGCGAGGTCGGGCGAGGGCACGGCTGGGCTCAGCGTCGTGTCGCCGTTCGGGTGGAGGTGGAGTTGGTCACCGGAGCAGCCTGGTTCGCCGGTAACGAGGTCACGCGGCAGAGGTGCTTTGGGAGTCGGTGGTTCCGGCCGTTCCCGGCTGCAAAAGAGTGGGGGAAGAGAGGGGAAGAGGTCAGTGGTGCTCTGTGGTTCCAGATCGAGAGAGAACGGGGACGGAGGAGGCTTGTACCTCGCGAATGCCGACGAGCCGAGGTGGCGGAGCCTAAGCTCGATCTCGAGCTCGAGCGGCTCTGGGGACAAATGGGTGGTGCAGGAAGTGGATTAGGAGTGTGGGGGAGCGATAGGGAGTGTTAGAGAGGCTCGGGGTCACCTTTTGTAGGCTGGCCGAGGTCCACTGTAGGCGCGGCCCCACACGGCTCAAGTGTCCGTTAGTGAGGGAATGGAGGGCTCGGGGGTGCTCATGGGAGTGGTCTAGGGTGCCAAGGAGAGAGAGGAGGAGTGGGGCGAGCTGCGGGCGGGCCATAGGAGCGGCACGAGCATTGGCCGAACGGGGCGGCGTTCTGGCGCGAGCTGCAGGAGAGAGAGGAGGGCGCGTGAGCAAGTGGGCGGCCTGCTGGCATGGAGCGGACGTCGAGGGTCATCCAATGGCGCACAGGGGAGGCTTGAGGTGGCCGGGAGGCACTGCGTCAACGGTCGGGTGCCCTGCCAGGCGCTCCAGAGCGCGACTTTGGCCAGCATCCGCGGCTTTCCCGTGTCCGCACGCGTCCACTTGCGTCTGGCAGCTGCAGGGGCATGTGCAAAAGCTGGGGAGTGCCTTGGATGCTCTGGAAGGCTGAGAGGAGAGAGGGAGGTTGAGAGAGAGAGAGAGGAATCCACTGTCAAGAGAAGAAAAATGGGGTTCTCCCCCCTTCATCATTGCTTCCTCGGGCAGCAAAGCACACAGGTGCTAGAGGGGGACTAGGAGGGGTCGTGGTAGAAAGTTGAGCCTACAAAGATTGGTGGAAGAGGCCAAAAATGGGATTTTTGTAAAGTGGCACAAGGTGTTTGATGCTGGTTTGGGCAAGTAGATGGTTTCCATTTGCCATGAGACTCCATAGGGTGGAATGAAACATATAATTAGGACCTTCCACCAATTTTGAGGTTATTTGGGCAAAGTTGCCAATGCAACTTCTGTAAACCCTAGAAATTAGCAGAAATGAACTTGTGCAGATCTAGTTGATCAAATCATTTCTCCTTGATGCACCACTTGGTGTAGTGGCCTCATTTGGTCATATGAACATGATCACAAAAGTTGGGGTCAAGGAGATAAAGTTGGTAGTACAAAGTTGTTCAAATTTGATTCTAGTCAGAGAGGGTTTTGGTGCATTTTGGTGAACCAACCCGGCCTTAATTGAGATGAGGATTTGCAAGGTGACCACAATATGCATTTGTGACTTGCTGGACTTTTCTTGGATTTTTATGAAAATACTTCCTATGGAAATATTTCAAATCCTTGAAATGGGAAGAAATAGTTTTGGGAGGTTTTGTCCAATATTTCAAATCCTTGAAATGGCCATGTGTTGAAACTCTTATATATGGAAAATATATGTCCACTGAGTTTCCTTGATTTTTGTCAAATATTTTCGAGACATTAAAATAATTTTTCCCTATTAAAGACCATTTCTGGCCTTAAGAAAAGCTTTTAAATAAAATAGGAAAATAACTGTTAAAAATTATATTTTTGTGGTTTATGGGAATCCTATATCTAATAGGTTTCAAATATACTCTTTGAAATATTTTTCATACCCCAAATCAAGTACTTGTAGTGCAAACCTCAACTCAAGGGTTTTTGGAAAACTAAATTTTGAAAATACTATTTGGCCAAATTATTTTTGTAGGAAAATACTATACTGTACTATACACATGGCATGATCATTGGGCAGAAGTCCGGAGCAAGGAGATGAAGTACAGAAGGTGGAGTAGTTGACTTTGAAGAGCACTTGAAAAATCACAGAGAGAAAACCAACTCCAAAATAAAAGCCAAATAATGCAAAAGTTTTTGTTGGTCCAATTTTTTCATGCTTTAATAATGCAAATGACATGTTGCAAAATGCAGGGTGTGACAGGTTTTTATTTCAAGGAGACACTAAAGGAACAAATCCTATAGTTTTCCTTTCCTCCATTCCTTTGAACCAAATGCATGAATAGTAGTACCATAGGAAATTTCCAATTCCTATGTTTTTTCTCCATTTTTCCTTTCAAGCACCAGCGATTCTAGTAGGCAGGCTTGAGCAAGGAAAAGCCTACACTCAGGACTCCTTTGGTTTGGTGGAATTTCATAGGAATTCTGGAGGATAGGATTCTTATAGGATTTGCCCTTTGGTTTATAGGAATAGATTCCTATTCCTACATAGGATTGGTTCCTATCCTCCACATTTCATAGGAAAATAAAAATGAGCGTAGACTCAATGAAAAAATTCCTTAGGTATCAACCAGATGACTTCTCGTTTCCTATTCCTACTCATAGGATTTGAGATACATTCCATCTCATTTCCTACAAAATTCCTATTCCTACGATAATCCTATCCTATGAACCAAAAGAGGCCTCAAAAAATGTTTTGGTGCTTCTTCTACTACTTTGGACCCAGGCCACTGCCCTACTAGCTCAACTGCCAGGCCCATTGACAAATGCACAGCTCAAACGCGCAGAGATAAATGATGATGGCGTCGAAGAGAGTCCATCACGGATAGCTAAGTTTCCTGGTACCTCACTGCTTGTCATATAGTAGGATAAAATAATTGTATTTCACGTTACTACGTGTGCTCAGTGGATAATATATATAAGAATATATATATATATATATATATATATATAGTGTTACTATTCATCACCCAGGGTGCAGAATAAGTTATTCTTCACCCGAGGTAATCTTAGGATTATTTCATAATTAAATTTCGTTTGGAATTCAAATAGTTACATTCCTATTGATTCACTACGTAAAATTTGACATAAAAAATAAAAATATAGGTCATAAGACAAGAAAATTTGCAGTTTATCTGTATTTTAGACTATGTTTTTATGTTTGTAATTTTACATAACATAAAATATTTTTTACGGTGATTATATATTTTCTTACAGTCTCTTTTTGCGTCGGAAAAAATAAAAAACTTACGGAACGTAAAATTACGGTGCATTGATGGTAAAATAGAGGGGGGTGAAGAATAACTATTTCTCACCCAGGACGACGAATAGCGCGACCCTATATATATATATATATATATATATATATATATATATATATATATATATATAAGCACTATTTTGATCCTGGGATCAGAATAGTTATTTGGATCACGGTGGTCTATATAGAAGCGATGGGATGTTACTGAGATCCGAACAGAGAAAAAATAGAGCAATCTACCCACCCGTTTTGGACGTCCCGAGCGGCCCATTCCATCACCCACGACCTTCTCATCCCCGTGACGACGCCCTCCACCATCCCCGGATCAGCCCTCGCGCCGCCCCTCCCGCCGGCCTCGCGCCGCCCCTCCCACCGGCCCCGCGCCACCCCTCTCCGCCGGCCCAGTGCCACCCCTCCGCGCCGGTCCATCTCGCCGGTCCCGTGCTACCCCTCCGCGCCGCTCCTTCCTCCGGCCCCGCGCTGCCCCTCCGTGCCGCCCCTTCCCGTCGGCCCCTCGTCGCCCGTCCCCGCACTACCCCTCCATGCTGCCCTTCCGGCCGGCCCCTCGTCGCCCGTCCCCGCACTACCCCTCCGCACAGCCCCTCCCCGCCGGCCCCGCACGACCTCCATCCACCTAGCTTGCCACCGGTGACATCCACCCGAAGTGGTCGCCGCCGCCATCCATCCAGTGCTGCCTCAGCCACCAAACTCCCAGCGAACAAGCGCCCCCACCTCCCTCCTTCGGGATCCCGCCACCGCACTTGGCTCTGTGCCCCAATCGCCACCGCCGCGAATGTCTGAGCACCATCAACCTGTCGTCAGTCCCGGGTCATCTTCCCCCGCAGTCCTCCGCTTTATGCCGACGCAGATGCCACACTCCTTCCCTCCAGTGAGCCTCCTCCCTCCCTCTGCCATCCTCTTCTCCTTCTCTACCTCCGGCAGACGCGCCCCCGCCCCATCGCCTCCTACGGCCGCTGCGTCCGACCAACATTCCCCTACCGCACCCAATCACCTGAAGGGTGTTGCCTCGCTGCGTTGATGCTCAGCAGTCCACCCTCTCCCCCGTTGGAAGGGTTGTTCTCCTCCCGCTGGATGATTTCCCTAATTTCTCCGGCCTCTGGAACATTCACAGGAGGTTCACGTTTTGGTTTTTTCTAACTATTTTTCATTTGGTGATACTTCAGTGCACATGAGTTTCACTGATCCATGATTGATCTGATAGATGTACAATATGTTCATTCCTATTTTGGGCATGCTAGTTGTTCAATGTAAATGTGCATGAGAATCATTTTTCTGAACCTGACCTGCGCGAAGATTGTGTAGCATTTGAGCATTGTAATTAGTAATTAGTATGACTGTTTGATTGTATTCGGGCATTGTAATTCGGACATTGTAATTCGGGCATTTCTGATCCATGATTGAACAACTATTTCCTTTGGTTTTGTAGAGCACCATTTTGTGCAGTAAGTAGTAAAGGCTGCAGTTTGACTGCAGTTCAAAATGTTGATTTTCAGCAGGCCAATGTATTCATGGACAAGTTTTTGTATGATTCAGTTTGCAATATGAATAAAAGGATGATCTTTTTGTCAGGAACCTTAGTAACTAGTGGACAAATTCACACATATTTCAATTCAGTGGTATGTTGGAAGATAATATGGGCTATTTTCAGTTCAAGGATATGTTCAATAGTCATAGCATTCTCTGAATCACAGTATGTAGTATAAAAAATGCTCATGTACTTCTCAGCGTGTCAATCGCCATTAATTACCATATGCCTTCGATCCTTGGATTAATGACAAGCCTCCATGCCGATTCAAAATAGTACATCAGTGATAGTATACTTCCACTGTACTAGCAGCAACAATTTCAATTTTATTAGGAGTACAAGATAAAGAGAGCCGCCATATGTGTGTGTATGTTCGGCAAATGATTGATAGCAGCACATTATTGAGGAGCCCTGATGACCGAAAATGTTGGGCAGCTGCTTCAGTTAGATGTTTTTCTCTGTTTTTAGAACAACTTCTGTTCGATATGTGTGCGCTCATGTGTTTCATTTGTAATGCTTTGCTCCAAAAAATTTGAGAACCATGTGAGCAGTTTGAGAAAGTTTGTGATTGATAATGTGTGTCTTTGTGCAATTTGAGAATAGCTTTAGTCCAAAAAAGTTTAATTAAAATAATTGGTGCTTATATAAAAACCATATTATTTTTGGAATAAAACTAAGAAGTTCAAATTAAATTAACATAGAAGTTTGAAGTTTATTAAAATAAAAAGCAACTCTTTATTCGAAATAAAAAGGGTGATTTCAAAAGTTTAGGTGTAACGAACAGTATTGTACAGGAGAAGTTCAGATGTAACGACCAAGAATTTCAATTTTTTTAAAAATTAATAGTTCAATGTACATGAAAAACTCAGATTTTCCTCGATACTAAATAATAAACCAAGAAGTTCAATTTCAAAAAATGGAGCAGTTCAAATATTTACTATAAAAACTTGATTTTTTTCCCATTGCTAAAGAAAAAAACCAAGAAGTTCAGTTCGAAATAACCAAGAAGTTCGACATTTACTAAAAAATACTCGAATTTTTCCTATTTCTAAAAATACACAAAGTGGTTCAAAAAATTAAGCAAGTGCTCTTTTAAAAAAAATGTTGTGAGAGAAGTTTGTACAAAAGGAATATCATTTGTGTAACACTGATGAATGGATGAGAAAATTACAAATGAAAAAACATCACAGAAGTTCAACATGAAAACAGCAGGAAATTCAACTACTCCACTGAATGAATTTCAGATGAACTTTTACGAAATTTGCCTCATTATTGTTTAACCATAGGGAATTAGAGAAAACTTTCAACATATGGAAGGAGCTTTTTTGCAGCAGCTTTCCAACGCCATATTATTTGCCTCATTCCAATAAATGGTTTATAAATGCGATCGAAAATATGATTCACGTTTTTTGTATGAAGAAAAAACGGTATTCAAAACTGCTATTAAACCGCTCATATTTTGCCAAAAATTTAACTTGGGTCATGATACTGGTGTCCATAGCTTTCCAACGGTATATAGCAAGCCCCATTTGGGCAATGTTGGCGGAAGTTCAACCTAGCACTGAAGGAAGTTCAGGTCAAACAAATCAGGCAGTAAAATTGCAAAAATGCAAGTTCATCACGACCCAAGAGCAAAAACTGCCAACGAGTGAGTGACAGAAGTTCAAGGGAGAAACAACTGGGAGTTCAACTACTACGCGGAATGCGTTTCAGGTGAGGATAAAAGAATGTAAAACTAAAAGCCTAAAACGTTTGTTGCAAGAAGTTCACGTGCTTCTCCGAGTAAAGTTCGAGAACTCTAGTGCTAGACGTCCGACCTTCACTTACATGTAAAAAACAGAGTGAAGTTCAAACAAGCAAGCCCCAGAAGTTCAACTACTTCACGCAGTGCATATCCATTCGCGATGAACGCAAAAATCATGATCTCGCCATTGAGGTTTGTTAAAAAAATTATTGTGAGAGAGGTTTGTACAAAAAGAATATCATTTGTGTAACACCGATGAATGGATGAGAAAATTACAAACAAAAATACATCACAAAAGTTCAACGTGAAAACAACAGGAAGTTCAACTACTGCGCTAAATGAATTTCGGATGAAAATGTTTTAAACCGTCGCGAGTATGAAAAAATGATCAACATGGAAAAGTTGCGTGTTTGCAGCAGCTTTCCATCGGTATATCACTTGCTCAATTCCGGTGAGTGGATGAAGAGCTACGAGCAGTGGATGGAGAGCTACGAGCAAAAAAAAACACGTGAAAAACAGAGTGAAGTTCAGGTGCGCACGCCGAGAAGTTCAGGTTCTTCACGCGATGCATTTTTGACAATCTGTTTCGCGAAAAAGGCAGAACGAATGATCTCGCCGTTTTCGAAATTACTTGAAAACGGCTAGGAATCAGAGAAAACCATCAACATGAAAAAGTTTCGCATTTTCTGTGGCTTTTCAGCGGTATATTATCTACATCATCCCGATAAAGTTTGTAGAAATTACGGCAAAAATACATTTTTAACCATTTTCAAAACTGACATAAAACCGTAATGAATTAGGAGAAACAATATATACAAAAAAGTTTCGCATTTCTTCAAGCTTTCCAACGCCATATCATTTGCTGCATTTGGACGTACAGTTAAAAAATTAGCTCGAAAATACAAACTCGGTGGAACTTGTACCGTTTTCTAAATTACTTTTAAACCATTCAAAATTAGAAAAAACTTTTAACATAAAAAAGTAGCGCAATTTCATAAGCTTTCCAACGCCATATAATTTGCCTCAATTGGATTAGCCGTTTAGAAATGGCGTCAAAAATACGAACTCGGGTATTTGATTTACGAAATTTTACGATTTTCCGAATTACTCTTTAACCGTAGGGAATTAGAGAAAACTTTCAACATGTGGAAGGAGCGGTTTTGTAGCAGCTCTCCAACGCCATATTATTTGCCTCATTCCGATAAACGGTTTTAAAATGCGATCAAAAATACGATTCATGTTTTTTGTATGAAGAAAAAACGATTTTCAAAACTGCTCTTAAACCGCTTGCATTTTGCCAAAATTTTAACTTGGGTCATGATACTGATGTCCATAGCTATCCAATGGTATATCGCAAGCCCCATTTGGACACCTTTTAGCTGAAGTTCAACTTAGTACTCGGGGAAGGTCAGGCGCGTTACTCGGGAAGTTCATGTTGTGATCCGAATATTATTCTAATCCCGTGATCAGAATAGTATATATATATATATATATATATATATATATATATATATATATGGTCGCGCTATTCGTCACCCTGGTTGAGGAATAGTTATTCTTCACCCCCCTCTATTTTACCATCAATGCACCATAATTTTACGTTCCGTAAGTTTTGTCTTATTTCCGACGTAAAAAGAGACCGTAAGAAAATATATAATCGCCGTAAAAAATATTTTATGTTATGTAAAATTACAAACGTAAAAACATAGTCTAAAATACACATAAACTACAAATTTTCTTGTCTTATGACCTATATTTTTATTTTTCTTATGTTAAATTTTACGTAGTGAATCAATAGGAATGTAACTATTTGAATTCTAAACGTAATTTAATTATGAAATGATCGTAAGATTACCTCGGGTGAAGAAATACTTATTCTGCACCCTGGATGATGAATAGTAACACTATATATATATAGCATGTAGAGTAAAAAAGAGACGCAACAAGTGTACAACCTCTTTGGCGAAGCCATGTCGATCTCAGCATGATTGGGTTGGTCGGTGAAGATGCTCCGGCTGACTTGGCTGTCGGAGGAGGGGAAGAAGATCTTAGGCGTCTGGAGATGGAGCCCGGGGTACTGCTCCGCTGTGATGGAGGGTCTCGTCGTTGGAGCAACTCCGGTGAGTTGTACGACACCGAGGCTGAAGCAGGACAAGAGAGACAACGTTAACCTGAGTGAAATTCTAATAGCATCTTCAATAGATGACGTAAAATACATAACCACAAAGTGCTAGGTGTAAAATACTGAACTTAACTGTCAAAACTAAATTTAACTGTCAAAACTGAATTAACTGTCGAAACTGAATTTTGCTGTGGAAACTGAATTTTACTGTCGAAACTGAACGCACTAGTAGCAGAAAAGCAGTAGCAGCAGCGCCTGCGAGAGCCGAGGCAGCTGGTCATGTAGCAGTTGATCTTCAACCTCCACCCCTTGAGCCGCCAGCCACCATCGGCCAAACCACCGCCCCCCGCCGCCCATGGCCAGTAGTGCGCCACCCCGCTCGCCCCTAAACCACTCCCCACCACCAGTCCGCCGCCGCCCCGGCCATCCCTCTAGGCCCCCCGTGCCGATCTTTTTCTTCGGTGATCCCCATGCCACCGCCCCACCACCACCGCCGACCACCGCCCCATCCTGAACCCAAAGATAGAGAGTGGGGTACCTCACCGGCGAGGCCCCCTCACCGCTGTGGCTGGTTCTTCCTTAACTCCGGCGAGCCCCCCACCCCCTGAAAATCGACTGAGTCAAAAGTTGATTCTCTCGACTGAAGTGTGGCCAAATCAGAGCAGCATCGCAAGCAAGAGCAAGAGCGAGAGCAGCAACACGAGCAAGAGCTAGAGTAAGAGCAGACTAGACAGGGGACTGAGAGCAAGAGCAGAGTAGCAGCATGAGCGAGAGCTAAAGCAGCAGCAACTCCTACAGATGTGGACGTTGCCTTCGAGGGAGCGACTCCGTGGAGGAAGTGGCTGGTGACGCCGCCATGGATGGAGTCGTGCCATGTTGACTTAGGACCGAGCGCCGGCAGCACCATGAGATAGAATCAAGAAGAAAAAGCGGCGATTAGTCTACAACCTCTTTGGTTGCGCCGATTAGGCCTCAACTTCATCCGAGGAAACAATGATGATGCTGCTCTTCAGGTGCTGCAGGTGAAGATGGCGGTGTGGGAATGGAGGTGGCATGAAAGATAAGGGGAATGTTGAGGCAGCTCCTAGAAGGTGGAGGGCGAGGTGGCTGAACCAGCAGGACAACAAGATCGACGATGGATCCTCATCCGGTACGTTGGATGAGGGACATCGAGGTGTTGCTGTGGACGATGTCGTCGGGGAAGAGGCTCCGGCTGGGTGGCGTACGGAGGAGGGTGTGGGGCTTCGCGGGCTTTCGCGGCCTCGATGTACGAATGGGTGGGCGGATGGGATGGGAGTGGCGAACCATGGCTTAGGGACACACTTGT